>NC_036853.1:50564141-50576596 GCF_002910315.2 Salvelinus sp. IW2-2015
CAGCAAAGTCAAAAAGAAACCAGAGATGCGCCTCATCGAAATTGCAACAAGCGGTTCTGTGAGAACTGAATTTAATCAGAAGCCACTGCCAAATTTCTGGATTGGGCTGCGCTCAGAGTATCCTTCCCTGGCAAATCTCGCTGTTAAGAGACTGATGCCCTTGCAACCACGTACCTATGTGAGAGTGGATTCTCGGCCCTCTCTAGCATGAAAACTAAATACAGCCACAGACTGTGTGGAAAATGATTTAAGACTGAGACTCTCTCCAATACAACCCAACATTGCAGAGATATGTGCATCCTTTCAAGCGCACCCTTCTCATTAACCTGTTGTGAGTTATTCACAATTTTCGATGAACAAATAAGGTTTTATATGTAAGATGGTTAAATAAGGAGCAAACTTATTGATTATTATTATATTATTATTTGTGCCCTGGTCCTATAAGAGCTCTTTGTCACTTCCCACAGGCCAGGTTGTGACAAAAACTCACACTCATTCTTATGTTTAATAAATGTATTGTATGGCAGTCTGTGGCAGGCTTACAATGATGGCAAAAAAAAAAAAAAAAAAAGTGTGAGCTGACCCTGGTGCTAGAGGGGGTATGCAGCTGGAGGTCGAATGTTTTAAGGGGTACGGGACTATAATAGGTTTGGGAACCACTGCCCTACAGTACATAGTACACAGGACTCTGGTCAAAAGTAGTGCACTATGTAGGGAAAAGGGTGACATTTGAAATGCATTCCAGGACTCAACCGTTCACTCCTCCATCTGTATCCACAGAAGCAGCTTCCAGAGAGGTGATGAACACTTCTGAAGGGGGATTCTTATTTCCCCTCTGTGGTCAACAACACCGGCCTTACATCACAACCAGAGACATTATTAGTTGTGTTCCATGCAATCATCCTCTTCCTTAGTTTCCCCACCAATGTCTATGTCCTGTGGCTGACAGGAGGAACGATGGCCTCAAGAGTTCTTCACTCTCAACCTGACCATGTCTGAAATTATTGTCTGCCTGTTTGACATATTTTCTTTGAGTTATTACTTCCCATGTGTTTATATTTAGTCTGCTGTGAAATTTTTCTCTGGTTTCTTGATTGCTGCTCGGCCCCTGTTCCAGTGCTGTGTTTGTGTGGAACGCTACCTGGCAGTGGTCCACCCTGTGGTCTACCTAAAGTACAAACCCTTCAGATACAGGGTCGGAATACCTGGTTAAGTCTGGTTGGTTGTGATCAGGTTCTGTTTGGGCATAATTTTCATAGGTTTGTTTGCTCCCTACTTTAGACTGACCATGAGCGCTGACATCGTGATTTTATTAGTGATGTCATTCTGCTGCCTCTCAGTTCTCGGAAACACCCCGAGCAGGGGGAAGGGGAGAGGGAGGGGACAAACAACATGAAGATAATATTATTTTGTTCATTCTTATAGCTATGGTGTTGAACCACCTCCCAATGCTAATGGTAGTAGCTCTTTACAGGAAGTTGGGATCCAGATTACATCAGGCTTTGATTGTGTCTCTCATCATTGCTGTGGTGACTGGGTTTGTACAGCTCATCCACTACCTCCACAGAGATGGGAAACTGCCCTGAATCAGAGGTCCCTCAGGAAGARGTGACTTCCTTATACGGGGTGCTCATAATGCTCACTACTTTCAGTTAGTAAGCTACTAGAAATCCGTCATATCCAATGGGAGGACAATGTCAGTAATKTAACAGTTGGCGACTAGAGARATCTGACTAAAGTTCAAGAAGTTTCCAACTKTATGCAAATGTTCAGTGATGCGACCGCTCGATAGCTGATTAGAGAAGGGAGGGTCTCGCTAGATAGCTTTGACACCGTGCTRGATAGGCTAAAAATCAAYATGTTGTTTTACATGCTGTTTAGAAGATACACCGCTGAGGGRAGGATTTGGCAACAAGGTAGATGAAGGTAGTGAGTGTCCTGTTAGATGTCACTGCTATGAAGTATGGCATCRACAAGRTATTTAGTTTGACTTAATCTGATTTCTGTCATAYATAATTTTCAATATTAAACTATACTTATGTGATAGAAAATGTACAAATAAGATTATAAAAAGTKGATATTTAGTGGATATAATGAACATATCATGTTATAAACGGCACATTTATAATCAATAAGTTAGTCATGTTAACCTTTCAAKTAAAATGACTAACACATTTATTGTGATGTTATATGAGTATTTTAGGAATAGCTAACATCCACAGACTTTACAATTGGCTACAAATTATATTTCTGTACGCAGGAGGCTGAGCAAGTTTCTGGATCTTCTAGACCACTTTCACTGTTAAATGTAGATCTCAAAATCCTTTAAAACTGCAGCTAGATTATAAACTGCTTTTAAATGCTGACCAAACAAGGTTAATCCAAAAGAGGAAAGGACCAGAAAAATAAATGTCAATTTTTTCATAGAATTGAAGCATCTACAGATGAAAATATATCGGTTTSTTTGAATGTAGTTGTTGTAAATCGTTGACAAATTGCATTTTACATTAAAAAAATACTTGAAATAAGTGACACATTTGACCTGATCAGGAATAACTCAGGGCCATATCCATCCCTAACACGTTCCACACAACACGGCATGCTCTCTTCAATCATACTAAAGTGTTGTCATAACCAATGGATTACATTTGCATGTCAGGTGTGGTCCATCAAGTGAGGGGATGGGCAGCATCAGTTTACAGACGGGAGCACTGAGGTGTGTGGGTGAGGATGAGTGGTTCTGTGTTGTTTTCCTCATTAACTTGTATTTAATCAAATTAATCAGATCCAATGAGTGCCACCAGGACTAACATAATTAATGTGAGGAGGATACAGCTAACAAAAGACTGAGCAAATGTCAGAGGACACTTCATTAACCTTTGCATACACATTTTGGTCTCTTTAGTAAGCCTTGTATACTATTTGATAAATAACTTATATTTCTTCGAGGATTTCAAGAACATACTATTATTATTTTTGACTAGCATGTAGTACACCAACCAGCTCTGTGTTTAACAAGTGGCCTACCGATATTAATACCTATCATCCTCATCAATCACATTGGTACGTGTGGTTCAGGTCACACTGAGTAGCATATCTGCATGGCATGTGGTCCTTCTGTGTAGCTACAGTGGTTGTCAATGTGATATGCCACACAGGTGTGAAGGCAGGTATTTGATTTAGCCTATAGATACCTTGCTCAGTTCTAAGGAGAGGCACAATCGCAAAATGACCGGGAAGAGAGGAGACACCAATCACAGAGGTCAGGTTAAACTTTTCAGTCTCTGATATTTTCACTGTAACAGAGTGAAATGTTTGTATTGAAATTCATTTCAATTCAATGTATGTTATTTTCAATGGAAAGTGCAGACATTGATATTCTGAATTATGTTTTTGATAGAGTTCAAATGAAGGTGTTGTTATTGTTACCTAAATCCCTCAATTCAATTCAAGGGTGTCACGTTCGTTGAAATAAAGGGACCAAGGTGCAGCGTGCTTAGAGTTCAAACAAAACAATCAAGCAAAAAAACAATCAAGCAAAAATGAAACGTGAAGCTACTGGCGTGCACACAGGCARCTAACAAAAAACAAGATCCCACAAACTAAGGTGGAAAAATGGGAAATAATTGGGAACCATACCCGGCTAACAAAGAAATAGAAAAACTAGAATGCCCACCCAAATCACACACTGACCTAACCAAATAGAGAAATAAAAAGGCATTCTAAGATCGGGGCATGATAGTTCACATGGAATAAACAAGCATACAGTCAATAGCATAATATAAAAAAAAGAAAGTATATATACAGTGTGTGGAAATGGCGTGAGGAGGTAAGGCAATAAATAGGCCATAGTAGTGCAGTAATTACAATTTAGCAAATTACCACTGGAGTGATAGATGTGCAGATGATGATGTGTAAGTAGAAATTCCGGTGTGCAAAAGAACAGAAAAGTAAATTAAAACAATATGGGGTTGAAGTAAGTAGATTGGATGGGCTATTTTCAGATGGGCTATGTACAGCTGCAGCRATCGGTTAGCTGCTCTGATAGCTGATGTTTAAAGTTAGTGAGGGAAATATAAGTCTCCAACTTCAGCGATTTTTGCAATTMGTTTCAGTCAWTGGCAGCAGAGAACTGGAAGGAAAGGCGGCCAAAGGGGTGTTGGCTTTGAGGATAACCAGTGATATATACATGCTGGAGCGCGTGCCACGGGTGGGTATTGTTATCGTGACCAGTGAGCTGAGATAAGGCGGAGCTTTACCTAGCAAAGACTTATAGATGACCTGGAGCCAGTGGGTCCGATGACGAATATGTAGCGAGGGCCAGCTGACGAGAGCATTCAGGTCGCAGTGGTGGGTGGTATATGGGGCTTTGGTGACAAAACGGATGGCACTGTGAGACTGCATCCAGTTTGCGAAGTAGAGTGTTSGAGGCTATTTTGTAAATGACATCGCCGAAGTCGAGGATCGGTAGAATAGTCAGTTTTACGAGGGTATGTTTTGCGGCGTGAGTGAAGGAGGCTTTGTTGCGAAATAGGTAGCCGATTCTAGATTTAATTTTGCATTGGAGATGTTTAAAATGAGTCTGGAAGGAGAGTTTACAGTCTAGCCAGACACCTAGGTATTTATAGTTGTCCACATGTTCTAAGTCAGAATCGTATAGAGTAGTAATGCTAGTCGGGCGAGCGGGCGGGCAGCGAACGGTTGAAAGCGTTCATTTAGTATTACTAGTGTTTAAGAGCAGTTGGAGGCCACGGAAGGAGTGTTGTATGGCATTGAAGCTCGTTTGGAGGTTCGTTAACACAGTGTCCAAAGAAGGGACAGATGTATACAGAATGGTGTCGTCTGCGTAGAGGTGGATYAGGGAATCACCCACAGCAAGAGAGACATCATTGATATATACAGAGAAAAGAGTCGGCCCGAGAATTGAACCCTGTGGTACCCCATAGAGACTGCCAGAGGTCCGGGCAACAGGCCCTCTGATTTGACACACTGAACTCTATCTGAGAAGTAGTTGGTGAACCAGGCGAGGCAGTCATTAGAGAAACCAAGGCTGTTGAGTCTGCCGATAAGAATATGATGATTGACAGAGTCGAAAGCCTTGGCCAGGTCGATGAAGTACTACACAGTACTGTCTTATATCGATGGCGGTTATGATACCATTTAATACCTTGAGCATGGCTGAGGTGCACCCGTGACCAGCTAGGAAACCGCATTGCACAGTGGAGAAGTTATGGTGGGATTCGAAATGGTCAGTGATCTGTTTATTAACTTGGATTTTGAAGACTTTAGAAAGGCAGGGCAGGATGGATATAGGTCTATAAACGTTTGGGTCTAGAGTGTCACCCCCTTTGAAGAGGGGGATGACCGCGGCAGCTTTCCAATCTTTAGGGATCTCGGACGATACGAAAGAGATTAAACCGACTGGTAATAGGGGATGCAACAATGGCGTCTGAAAATTTTAAAAAGAGAGGTTCCAGATTGTCTAGCCCAGCTGATTTGTACGGGTCCATATATGGGTTATATTTACAATGGTGTTTGTTCTTCACTAGTTGCCCTTTTCTTGTTGCAACAGGTCACAAATAGCACACTGTGGTATTTCACCCAGTAGATATGGGAGTTTATCAAAATTGGGTGTGTTTTTCCAAATTCTTTGTGGATCTGTGTAATCTGAGGAAAAGATGTGTCTCTAACATGATTAGACATTTTGCATAAGGTTGGGAAGTGCAGCTCAGTTTCCACCTCATTTTGTGGGCAGTGTGCACATGTGTCCATCTCCGGCAGCCTTTCTCAATAGGCTATGCTCACTGAGTCTGTACATAGTCAAAGCTTTCATTAAGTTTGGGTCAGTCACAGTGGTCAGGTATTCTGCCACTGTGTACTCTCTGTTTAGGGCCAAATAGCTTTCTAGTGTGCAAATGTTTTTGCTAATTCTTTCCAATGTGTCAAGTAATTATCTTTTTGTTATCTCATGATTTGGTTTGGTCTATTTGTGTTGCTGTCCTGGGGCTCTGTGGGATCTGTTTGTGTTTGTGAACAGAGCCCCAGGACCAGCTTGCTTAGTGGASTTTTCTCTARGTTAATCTCTCTGTTGGTGATGGCTTTGATATGGAAGGTTTAGGAATCGCTTCCTTTTAGGTGGTTGTAGATTCTAACGGCTCTTTTCTGGATTTTGATCATTCATTTGTTCAGCTCTTTTGAAATGCACACCAACAGATTTCAGAAGTCAGAACCGTAGGATACATAAAAGGGGAATATATGCAGACAATTAAAGCTCTTCCAATAATCAATGATTACATTTCTCTAAAACAGGCTATAGGCTACATGTGCACCACCAAGTCACAGTAGGTCGAAATTAAGAGTGGAAAAGGGACCAAATTATTAGGGTGAGGCACATGGGATAATAACAACTTAMTACACAACCTACACTTARTATTACTTTCTTATCTGCAGTATACATATCTCCCTGGCATATTACATAATTTATGCAGCAGCAAGTGAACAGGAAGATGGCGCAGCTGTCCTTCATGGGCAAATTTTGTCATCAAACTTTGTCATCATAGATGACTCTGGATTTATGATATTTTCAAGACAATTGCAAACTAAAAAAAAAACAAGGTTGAATCATGATGACGTCAGTGATCTTCAGATCAGAGCTCTAGAAAGAGGATCTAGAAAGAATGACCTATATATGGTATAGGGTGTCATTTTGGACAGAGACTAGAGCAAAGACAATAGGAGTGACTGCGCCCCTGCCTCCCTGCCTGCACTTATTTGGAGTATATATATCATATTTCCCTTGACCTGACATGTGTCATGACGTTGCCATGTTGGTGAGGTTTTTAACCCCCATAAATACCTTTCCCGCTTTTCTCTCTCAACTCTACAGATTTGGCTCTTGGAAAGCCCTTTGTTAACATAGAGAGAGTATGGTAACATCAAAAGGCTGGGGATTGGAACCATACTTCGGTAATCCAACCAGTTGAAAATATCCGTTGGTACTTAAAGAATATGATTTCAGATTAGTTGTCGTCTGAGACTTTATTGCTGATGATAGGATGACATAAACTGTATCTTGGAAAGTCTACACATTGTAGTTATCAGACTCATATGGAATTGTTGTGCAATTTAAATGTTTAAATGTAATTTTAGCTTCTAAATGAGAGAATTGTTTTCATAAGTGAACTATGCTCAACTCAGTGGCTCCACCCACGTGAACAGACATTGGTTGTAAACTATGAAACACGCCCTTCTCTCCACCACTACAAAAGCCTGTTGACGAAAAGTCAACCTTGTGTTCCCAGTGACGTGAGGACTGATGTCCATATGTTTAAAATGGCGAATTTCAAGGTGGCGGTGATGATCGACATGCTGGAAGGATGAATTTCGACTATACCAGCCAGAATATCGCATGAGCTTATAGTATGGCAACTTGGTATGAACTTTGAACTCTTATTCGCTAAAGAAGTGATACATCCTAGACGTCAAGTTAGCAGCAGCAGCTGTAAACGTGGGCTAGGAAAGGACGGACAATCTCTTCAGAAAGACAGGGTACTCCAACATATCCGTTCTACCTAAGGATGACGGTACTACAACGTATGCGTTCTACCACAAGACATATTCTTCAAAGGACAAGAGAGATCTCTGCTGGGCAACCTAGCCTTCCATCTACGACCAATCAAATAAAATGTATTGGTCACATACACATGGTTAGCAGATGTTAATGTGAGTGCAGCGAAATGCTTGTGATTGTAGTTCCAACCATATCTAACAAGTAATCTAACAATTACCTTATACACACAAGTGTAAAGGAATGAATAAGAATATGTCCATATGGATGAGCGATGCCCGAACGGCATAGGCAGGATGCAGTAGATGGTATAGAGTACAGTATTGTAACGGCTGTCTAATTCCTCCTCCTCCTCGGATGAGGAGAAGGAGTAAGGGTCGGACCAAAACGCAGCGTTGTACGATGACATAATGAATTTATTAATTAAAGCAAAGACGAACACACGAAGAACACTTGAATAGAAACAAAACAACAAAACGACGTAGACAGACCTGAACTTGAGAACTTACATAGACACGAAGAACGCACGAACAGGTAAGACTAGCCAAACGAACGAACAAACGAAACAGTCCCGTGTGGTGCAACAGACACAGACACAGGAACAATCACCCACAAAGAAACAGTGAGAACAGACTACCTTAATATGGTTCTCAATCAGAGGAAACGTCAAACACCTGCCTCTAATTGAGAACCATATCAGGCAACACATTTAACCCAACATAGAAACACTTAACATAGAATGCCCACCCCAACTCACGCCCTGACCAACTAAACACATACAAAAACAAGGAAAACAGGTCAGGAACGTGACAAGTATATACATATGAGATGATGTAATGAGATGAGATGAGTAATGTAACTATAAGCTATTTCCCAGGGCTAAAGTCCCAGTTAATAACCTATTTTCTGTTGTGTCTTAGAATTTTTAAAGTTAATATTTCGTATCTTACTCGGCTATATTAGGCTTCCCTCTCCTCCTTTTTGGACTTTATTTCAGTATTGAATAGGTTAAGTTAGCTTGTTCGCATAGAATTACCTTCCTTTAACCTTTCGCTATTGTCACGATCGTCAATGGGAGAGAGAGAGGACCAAGGCGCAGCGTGTGGAAAATACATCTTCTCTTTATTTTGAAGATGAACAAACGAAACAAAAACAACAAACAGACGAACGTGAAGCTATGAAAGAACTAGTGCACACATGCAACATAGAACATAGACAATTACCCACAAATGCATGATGCCTATGGCTGCCTTAAATATGGCTCCCAATCAGAGACAAATGAAAGACATCTGTCTCTGATTGAGAACCACTCAGGCAACCATAGACATACCTAGAAACATTCACTCAACCATAGACATACCTAGAAACATTCACTCAACACAAACTCATACACTAAACCCAACACCCCCTTTACCATATAACCACCCAAAACGACAAAACACAAACATTCCCCATGTCACACCCTGACCTAACTAAAATAATAAAGAAAACAAAGAATACTAAGGCCAGGGCGTGACAGTACCCCCCCCCCAAAAGGTGCGGACTCCGGCGCAAAACCTGACACATAAAAGGGAGGGTCCGGGGTGGGCCTTAATATGGCGGCGGCTCGGGTGCGGGACGTGGCCCCCACTCCACCATTGTCAATATCCGCTTCGGTGTCTCTGGTAGATCCTGGCTGACTGGCGGCCTCTGCGAAGATCCTGGCTGACTGCGCAGCTTCAAGAAAGATACACTGGCTGTGCCTTGGTGCGGACTCTGGCTGCTCATCAGGCTGGGCTGGCGGTACTCTCTGGCTGCTCATGGCGCTGGCTGGCGACTCTCTCGGCTGCTTCATGTGGGCTGGCTGGCGCGGCGATCTCGTGGCTTCAGGACTCTCTGGAAGCGCGTGCCTGGGTGCGTGGTGTAGGCACTGGTGTATACTGGGCTGGGCGGCGGGAGTGGGCCGGAATACCGGACCGTGCAGGCGTACTGGCTCCCTTGAGCACTGAGCCTGCCCAACCTTACCTTGGTTGTTGCTCCCCTTCGCCGACCAGTGCGGGGAGGTGGAATAAACCCGCACCGGGCTATGGTAGGCGAACCGGGGAACCATGCGTAAGGCTGGTGCCATGTAAAGCCGGGCGAGGAGACGCACTGGCCAGATGCATTGGGCCGGCGTCATGACATCCGGCTCAAATACTCAATCTAGCCCGGCCGATACGAGGAGCTGGTATGTTAACCGCATCCGGGCTATGCACACGTACAGGAAACACCATGCGTCTACTGCGTAACATGGTGTCTGCCCGGTACTCTCGCTCTCCACGGGAAGTACAGGGAGTAGGCGCAGGTCTCCTACCTGACTTCGCACCCTCCTTTAAGCCCCCCCCCCCCAAGAATGTTGGTTGTTACTCGCGGGCTTTTCCAGCCTTGCCTCCGTGCTGCCTCCTCATATCGCCTCCTCTCGGCTTTAGCTGCCTCCAGCTCTTCACGAGGGAGGCGATATTCTCCCGGTTGTGCCCAAGGTCCCTTTCCATCCAATATCTCCTCCCATGTCCATGAATCCTTTATGCCTTGCTCCTGTTGCCGCTTGACACGCTGCTTGGTCCCGCGTTGGTGGGTAATTCTGTCACGATCGTCAATGGGAGAGAGACAGGACCAAGGCGCAGCGTGTGGAAAATACATCTTCTCTTTATTTTGAAGATGAACAAACGAAACAAAAACAACAAACAGACGAACGTGAAGCTATGAAAGAACTAGTGCACACATGCAACATRGAACATAGATAATTACCCACAAATGCATGATGCCTATGGCTGCCTTAAATATGGCTCCCAATCAGAGACAAATGAAAGACATCTGTCTCTGATTGAGAACCACTCAGGCAACCATAGATATACCTAGAAACATTCACTCAACACAAACTCATACACTAAACCCAACACCCCCTTTACCATATAACCACCCAAAACGACAAAACACAAACATTCCCCATGTCACACCCTGACCTAACTAAAATAATAAAGAAAACAAAGAATACTAAGGCCAGGGCGTGACAGCTATCCTATTTGTACAAAACGACCGTCCTATCTAACAACACCTATTTAAAATCCCTTCCTTCCGTTATTTTTATTTGTGGTAGTGCACCTTACCTCAGGTCTTTTCGGACATGCCTTCCTTCCTTCCTATCGATTTTGGTTAAACTACAAAGTAGAAACCTAGTGAATCTGTTTAGAATAATTAAGCACCTATCATTGATTCATTCTAAGCCTTTTTAGAACATCAAATCAAAAATATCTTAAATCATTCCCCCCAAATTCGTGATTAAAGATTACCGACCTTGTCTCATAGACTGGGAAAAGCAATGTAGGTTAGATCTCCTCATCAACTCTGTCGTGTATCAGTTCACCACTTGCCTGAAATAAACCCTCAATTCAGAGATCAGGTCTTTGTCTTACGGATCCTGGATCCGCCCGTGCACGGTTTTCAGCAGTTCCTTGGGACGACAGAGGCAGGTCTTGAGATTAGGCTCGTAGGACCAAATKTTAAGAGAATTTTGTTCTCAATGTTCATAAACTGAACTTCAATTAAACTATTYTGTCTGTTACTAAGAATTTGTAAGGTTCTTATTGAAATGAAACAGACAGAGGCCAGTCTACAATAGTCAGCAAAGTTTATTTACGAGAGCTCTGCTGTGCATATACAAAAATGTTCCTTTTATACTATTCTCTTAACCTACGCACAAACATACACACTAAACTTTGGATTCTCTCTTTTTCTCCTGGAGTCTCACCAAAGTTTATTACCACACAGCTGGCAGTTCCAGTCCCCTCCAGATACAGGAAATCTCCCCAGAGTTATAGCCGGGTCGATTCAAACATAGTTTAATGATCCACTTTGTTTTCTTTAGGCACACACATACCTTCCTCTCTTCACATGCATGTAATGCTACATAAGCCTCTTTCTTATATACTAACATTATTTATCATATAGAAAAACAGGGTAGAATTCAATTAGTTATATTTCTACGTTAAATGTATACATCATTTAGTTTCATTCATTCATAAAATTCATAACACCTTTGCTGATTCTTTGTCGGAATGCATCCCAGGACTCCACTTCCACAAGAAATGTTGTTTTGTTTCGGTAATGTCCATCATTTATGTCCCAAATAGCTTCTTTGTTAGCGCGCGTTTGTGTAAAAATCCAAAGTCACGAAGAGCGTTCACTAAAAGCAGACGAAATGTCAAAAGTTTTGTAACAGTCAGTAGAAAATGTCAAATTATGTATTGAATCAATATTGAGGATGTTTTTAAACATACAGTGGGGCAAAAAAGTTTTTAGTCAGCACCAATTGTGCAAGTTCTCCCCTTAAAAAGATGAGAGAGGCCTGTATTTTCTATCATATGGTACACTTCAACTATGAAACAAAATGAGAAGAAAAAATCCAGAAAATCACATTGTAGGATTTTTTATGAATTTATTAGCAAATTATGGTGGAAATAAGTATTTGGCTCAATAAAAAAGTTTATCTCAATACTTTGTTATATACCCTTTGTTGGCAATGACAGAGGTCAAACGTTTTCTGTAAGTCTTCACAAGGTTTTCACACACTGTTGCTGTATTTGGCCCATTCCAAACTGCAGATATCCTCTAGAGCAGTGATGTTTTGTGGCTTGTTGCTGGCAACACGGATTTCAACTCCCTCCAAAGATTTTCTATGGGGTTGAGATCTGGAGACTGGCTAGGCCACTCCAGGACATTGAAATGCTTCTTCCGAAGCACTCCTTCGTTGCCGGGCGGTGTGTTTGGGATCATTGTCATGCTGAAAGATCCAGCATGTTTCATCTTCAATGCCCGTTGCTTGATGGGTAGGAAGTCTTTGTTACTTTGGTTCCCAGCTGCTCTGCAGGTC
>NC_036853.1:50580968-50595984 GCF_002910315.2 Salvelinus sp. IW2-2015
TGTGGCACTGCTTGGCTTTATCTTGGCCAGGTCGCAGTTGTAAATGAGAACATGTTCTCAACTAGCCTACTTTGGTTAAATAAAGGTTAAATAAAATAAAAAATTAAAATATATGTTTATTGATTTTCCCTTTGTACTTAACTATTTGCACATCGTTACAACACTGTATATAGACATATGACATTTGAAATTCCGTTATTCTTTAGGAACTTCTGTTTATTATCTACTTCACTTTCTTTGGCAATGTTAACATATATTTCCCATTCCAATAAACCCTTTGTCACGCCCTGACCTGGTGTGCGCCTTCACAGCCCAGTGCGTCCTGTGCCAGCGCCCCGCACTTGCCGGGATAAAGTGAGCATCCAGCCAGGATGGGTTGTGCCAGCTCTAAGCTCCAGACCTCCAGTGCGCCTCCACGGCCCAGTATATCCTGTGCCAGCTCCGCGCACCCGGTCTCCAGTGCGTCTCCCCAACCCGGTACGACCTGTGCCTGCTCCACACAACCCCGCCCTCCAGTGCGTCTCTCCAGCCCTGGTACGCCCTGTGCCTGCTCCACGCACCCGGACCCTAGTGCGTGCAGCAAGATCGTGATGATCCATGGCCGAAGCCTCCAGTGATGATCTGATGGCCCGAAGCCTCCAGGAGATGATTCCATGGCCTGAAGCCTCCAGTGATGAATCCATGGCACGAAGCCTCAGTGATGATCCATGGCCGAAGCCGGTCCAGTGATGATCCATGGCCGAAGCCTCCATGGTTGATCCATGGCCCGAAGCCTGCAAGTGCGATCCATGTGTGCCAGCTCTACGCTCCAGACCTCCAGTGCGCCTCCACGGCCCAGTATATCCTGTGCCAGCTCCGCGCACCCCGGTCTCCAGTGCGCGTCCCCAACCCGGTAACCCTGTGCCTGCTCCACGCACCGGCCTCACAGTGCGTCTCTCCAGCCTGGTACGCCCTGTGTCCTGCTCCACGCACCCGGACTCATAGTGCGTGGCACGAAGCCTCCAGTGATGATCCATGGCCGAACCCTCCAGTGGTGTGCCATGGCCCGAAGCCTGCAGTGATGATCCATGTGTGCCAGCTCTACGCTCCAGACCTCCAGTGCGCCTCCACGGCCCAGTATATCCTGCCAGCTCCGCGCACACGCCGTCTCCAGTGCGTCTCCCCAACCGGTACGAGACTGTGCTGCTCCACGCACCCGGCCTCCAGTGCGTCTCTCAAGCCTGGTAGCCCTGTGCCTGCTCCACGCACTCCGGACTCTAGTGCGTGGCACGAAGCATCCAGTGATGATCCATGGCCCGAAGCCATCCAGTGATTATCCATTGCCCGAAGCCTCCAGTGATGATCCATGGCCCGAGCCTCCAGTGATGATACATGGCACGAAGCCTGCAGTGATGATCCATGGCCCGGAGCCTGCAGTTGATATGATCCATAGCCCGGAGCCTGCTGTGATGATCCATGGCCCGAAGATTCCTGAGAGGGTCCACAGTCCGGAACCTCCTGAGACGGTCCACAGTCCGGAACCTCCTGAGACGGTCCACAGTATGGAACCTCCTGAGACGGTCCACAGTATGGAACCTCCTGAGACGGTCTACAGTATGGAACCTCCTGAGACGGTCTGCAGACCAGAGTCTCCAGTGACGGTCTGCAGACCAGAGTCTCCAGTGACGGTCTGCAATCCAGAGTCTCCAGGGACGGTCTGCAGCCCAGAGTCTCCAGCGACGGTCTGCAATCCAGAGTCTCCAGGGACGGTCTGCAGTCCAGAGTCTCCAGGGACGGTCTGCAGTCCAGAGTCTCCAGCGACGGTCTGCAGTCCAGAGCCTCCAGCGGGGGTTCCCAGTCCAGAGCCTCCGGCGATGATCCACGGTCCAGGGCCTCCGGCGACGATCCACGGTCCGGAGTCCCCAGCGACGATCTACAGTCCGGTTCCTTCTGCAACGATCTACAGTCCGGAGCCTCCGGCGATGATCCACGGTTTAGTTCCACGGAAGCAGAGGGATCAGCGAGTGAAGCGGGGTCTACGTCCTGAACCGGAGCCGCCACCGASGATAGATGCCCACCCAGACCCTCCCCTATAGAGTCAGGTTTTACGGCCGGTGTTTTCACTTTTGGGGGGTGGGGGGGGAGTAACTATCACGCCCTGACCTTCGAGTGCCTTTTTATTTCTCTATTTGGTTAGGTCAGGGTGTGATTTGGGTGGGCATTCTAGTTTTTCTATTTCTTTGTTGGCCGGGTATGGTTCCCAATCAGAGGCAGCTGTCTATCGTTGGGGATCATACTTAGACAGCCTTTTTTTCCACCTTAGTTTGTGGGATCTTGTTTTTTGGTTAGTTGCCTGTGTGCACGCCAGTAGCTTCACGTTTCGTTTGTGCTTGATTGTATTGTTTGTTGAGTTTCGATTAATTWAAATATGTGGAACTCTAAGCACGCTGCACCTTGGTCCCTTCATTTCAACGAACGTGACACCCTTGAATTGAATTGAGGGATTTAGGTAACAATAACAACACCTTCATTTGAACTCTTCCTATCAAAAACATAATTCAGAATATCAATGTCTGCACTTTCCGTTGAAAATAACATACATTGAATTGAAAGGAATTTCAATACAAACATTTCACTCTGTTACATTGAAAATATCAGAGACTGAAAAGTTTAACCTGACCTCTGTGATTGGTGTCTCCTCTCTTCCCGGTCATTTTGCGTTTGTGCCGCTCCTTAGAACTGAGCTAGGTATCTATAGGCTAAATCAAATACCTGCCTTCACACCTGTGTGGCATATCACATTGACAACCTCTGTAGCTACACHGAAGGACCACATGCCATGCAGATATCCTACTCAGTGTGAGCTGAACCACACCTACCAATGTGATTGATGAGGATGATAGGTATTAATACTGTAGGTATGTATGTTAAACACAGAGCTGGTTGGTGGTACTACATGCTAGCTAAAAATAATATAGTATGTTCTTGAAATCCTCGAAGAAATATAAGTTATTTATCAAATAGTWTACAAGGYTTACTAAAGAGACCAAAATGTGTATGCAAAGGTTAWTGWAGTGTCCTCTGACATTTGCTCAGTCTTTGTTAGCTGTATCCTCCWCACATCAATTATAGAAGTACTGGTGGCACTCATTGGATCTGATTAATTTGATTAAATACAAGTTAATGAGGAAAACAACACAGAACCACTCATCCTCCCCCACACACCTCAGTGCTCCCGTCTGTAAACTGATGCTGCCCATCCCCTCACTGGATGGACCACACCTGACATGCAAATGTAATCCATTGGTTATGACAACACTTTAGTATGATTGAAGAGARCATGCCGTGTTGTGTGGAACGTGTTAGGGATGGATATGGCCCTGAGTTATTCCTGATCAGGTCAAATGTGTCACTTATTGAAATTATTTTTTTAATGTAAAATGCAATTTGTCAACGATTTACAACAACTACATTCAAACAAACCGATATATCTGTAGATCTGTACATCTGTAGATGCATCTGTACATCTGTAGATGCTTAAATTCTATGAAAAAATTGACATTTATTTTTATGGTCCTTTCGTCTGTTGGATTAACCTTGTTTGGTCAGCATTTACAAGCAGTTTACAATCTAGCTGCAGTTTTAAAGGATTTTGAGATCTACATTTAATAAACTATACGTATTGGCCTCAATAAACATAAAAATGTCAAAATCTTTATATAAATCTATATTTTCATTACCAGTGTCGTAAGAATTTCATGAATACTTTAAAATGGACATACATCCATAGTTCCAAAACTGTTACGGGATTTTTATGAATAATGACTAAAATATGTATACATTTGACTTAGAATTATAACTAAACAGAATACTACTATGTTACTGTATGGATGAATGAATCTTATTATAATCATAATGCTGAATATAATGTGTTCCTTGTTAGAAAGAATGGAGTTATCTTCAGACAGGCTGGAATGATGTGTTCCTTATAGGAAATTCTGTCTCTACCCAGGGAGGGGTGAGACCTTGGGTTGGTTGCAGATTGTTTAACAGGTGGCAGACAAAATAAGAACGCTAACTGTACTGCCATTGTATCCGAGAGGAGGAAGGACATTTTAAAACCTATGACGTCATTTTTATTTTATATAACCTGAAGTAAATTGTACTATGATCAGTACTCCCGAGAATAAACGCTATTGATTGATTGATTTTGAGACTGGTTTCTGTCCATTTTATGCTAATGAGTATCTTACAAATTCTTATGTATGGGCAGAGTGTTTTAATTGAATTGGTTGCTAACATATAGGAATTAAAATTCCTTTACAAAAGCTCACTACATCGAATTACACATAATGTAAATGCCCATTTCATAAAGAATGTAACAAACCTGGACTATACCTTATGTAGTAACTGGGGTTCTAAAAATGTGTTTGGCGTGTCGAGTCTAGATTCAGTCGACAGGTTTAACTGCTATTTCCCGAAAGTCTAACTCTTCCCACACGCCAAGTCACTTTTCTCAGTTTCAGAAGCATCTGCATAAACCACATTGTTGTGTGGCTGTCCTTCAATATAGTTCAGAGACTTGTCCATAGGGATTTATCATATGTTGTACAATTTTATTCTCTATAAACTTTTCTTCTGAAAAATGTGTCAAAAAAGCGCTTCATTAGCATTTTTACAGATGAGAAGAAGAACAATTATTAATCCACAATCTGCTCTGAGTAATTCCAGTCTGGAGTATCAAAATGAAACCAAAATATTAAGTCTGACAATCTAGTGTTCCAGAAAAGTATTATATTTTTGTCTACATTCAACTGGTAAAAGTTTTGCTTGTGTTGTGATTAAGGGGAAATAAAAATCCTTAACAATATATTTTCCAACATTTTAAATTTTGTATTCAATTGGGGTTTAAATTCAAATTGTAACTTTTTTTTATTTATTTTTTACATGCAAATGCAAATAGCCTGTTTACTCTGACTGGACAAACCCATCTTGCAGGCTTCCCCGTCCCCTTGGGGTGTGCTGCGGTTGTGCCTGTCACAGACGCTGGACCTGATCCAAATCTCTGCTCTACCCGACCCTTCCCTGCCCCACCTGTGTTACGTCACACTGACGATTTAATCAAGGTGTGTCCAAAATGGCACCACATTTCCTATACAGTGCACTTTTTTCTGACCAGAGCCCTTATATGGTATAGAGGTGCCATTTTGCATACAGACCAGAGCACCAACAAGAGAAAGGTCTGCGCCCCCTGCCTGCAGTTATGTATCATATTTCCCTTGACCTGACATGTGCAAATAGCCTGTTTACTCTGACTGGACTCAAACACATCTAAGACACAAATGTGCATGCAAAGACCGCTAATTGTTTGTTTTTGTAAATGATGCCCTACAAAAAGTAAAAGACATGAGTAGTTCAAACACAAGCATTTATTGAATATGAGGATTAAAAAAAAAACAATAAATGTGGGTCTTATCCTCCCATCTCACTACTAAATACAAACACAAAGATGCATTGTGAAAGACAAGCAAGAAGATGGATAAATAATTTCTGCCCAGATAAAGGGAATGAATCAAACCTAGGGATGAGCAAAAAGGATCTGTCCTTGTATCCCCTCCTGATTGCTAGAATCTTCTAGCCAGGAATTCTGGAGAAACCTTTTAGGTAAAGTTTCAGAATATTGCAACCCTAAACACATATATATTTTTTTGCCCGCACATCTACAACTACCAATCTCTTTGCAAGCTATCACATAACAGTTGTAAACAGGTTACATTTGGCCCTGTGTATCAGATGAAACTGGGAATATAAACTCTCCCTCAGAGACCTTTGATGAAGGGCAGTTTCCCAGCCCTGTGGAGGTAGAGGAGGGGCTGCACAAACCCACTAAGCACACTGATGTAGAGACACACATATTTGGCATAAGAATACTGCCCAGAATCTAATACTCCAATAAAAGGTAAAACCACTACCCATGGGAGGTAGTTCACCATCATAGACACCATGATAATCAAAATGATCTTAAATGCCCTCATCTTCATGTTATTTGTCCCCTCCCTCTCTCTCTCCCCTTCCCCTGGCCCAGGCTGTTTCAAAGGCCTGAGAACTGAGAGGCAGCAGAATAACATAAATGAAAGTAAGACCAGAACTTCACCGAAAGACACATAACATATGACAAATTGGTGGTCTTTTACAAGCATAGAAGTTAAACTGATCCCAATCAAAACCAGCCAAACCAATCCAGAACACCCCACCTTGTATCTCAGGGGTCTGTACTTCAGGAAGACCACAGGGTGGACAACTGCCAGGTAGCGCTCAAAACATATACAGCACTGGAACAGGGGGCGGCCGTGGAACATAAAACTACTAAAAAATGTCATTAGAGCCAGGATAGGGGGAAAATGGAGGTGTATGTAGACAAAAAAAAAGACAGCACACAGGCAGTAGAGGATCTCAGATACAGCCAAGTTGAGAGCGAAGAACTCTGAGGCCACCATCCCTCCGGCTCCGGTCAATATCAACCACAGCACGTAGCCATTGGTGGGTAGACTCAGGATAAGGTTGACTGCATAGCAGGCAGTTTTAAAATTGTAAACTGGCTCCAGATGGCCAGAGAGGACAGTGGAATGGTTGGAATGGTTCATTTTTGTGCAAGCTCAGTTACGAAATGTGGCCTTTAACATTCCAATGATCACACAGAAATAGAGAGAGGGAGAGAGAGAGTGACAACAACACCACAATGTTAACTCTTCATATCAAAGGCACATCAGAAAAACATAATTCAGAATATTAGTCAGTGTCTGCACTTTCCAATGAAAATTACCTAAATTGAATTGTAAGGAATTTAAATACAAATATTTCACTCAGTTACACTGCTAATATCAGAGACTAAAAAGTGTAATCCAACCTGAACTCTGTGATTGGTGTCTCTTCTCTTCCCGGTCTCTTTGCGATTGTGTCTCTCCTTAGAACTGAGCTTGGTACAACTATAGACTACATAAAATACCTGCCATCACACCTGTGTGGCATATCACATTGCCAACCTCTGTAGCTACACCAAAGGRYCWCATGCCATGCAAATATCCTACTCAGTGTGACAGGAACCACACCTATCAATGTGATTGATACGGATGTGTGGGTGTTCCTAATGTAGTCCTACTTGTTAAACACAGAGTTGGTTTAAGCTACTACATGCTAACCAAAAATTATATATTTTCTTGATTTTCCTAGAATATGCTAGAAGTTATTTATCAAGTTGTTTACAAGGCTTACTGTAGATACAGAGTTCTAAAGAGACCAAAACATGTATGCAAAGGTTAATGAAGTGTCCTCCATTTGCTCATTCKTTGTTAGCTGTAGCTTCCTCATATAGTAGTACGAGCTGCACCCTGACATATGMGCATTAAATCATTGGATCTGATTCATTCAAAACAATTTYGTTGTTGAGGMWTGCAACACAGAGCCMCTCACCCTCACCMACACACCTCATTCACTACCGTCTGTAAACYGACAYTGCCCATCACATCACTTGATGGACCACACCTGACATGCAAATGTGATCCATTGGTTATGACAACACTTCAGTATGATTGAAGAGAATATGCTGGGCTCTGTGGAAAGTGTTATGGATGGATAGGGCC
Source organism: Salvelinus sp. IW2-2015 (assembly GCF_002910315.2). NCBI lineage: Eukaryota > Metazoa > Chordata > Actinopteri > Salmoniformes > Salmonidae > Salvelinus > Salvelinus sp. IW2-2015. The sequence continues at coordinate 50,588,588 of NC_036853.1, forward strand.
CTGAGTTATTCTTGACCAGGTCAGGTCAAATGTGTCACTTATTTAGACATACGTGTTTRCTCAGCTTGAACCTTTTTTGGAAATAAGAAAAAAAATTGAAAAATTGTCATCAACAGTACAACCAAAAATAGATGGAGGTAGTATTAATTATGAAAAAGTAATTCTTCCTCAAGTTCATCTGCAGATCTTTCAAACAGTCTGTTTCCGATTTAAAAACTGAAAACGCAATTTATCCATCACATACTAGAACTACATTCAAACAAATGGGAACATTTTCTTTCTTAGATGCCTCAATTATATGAAATAGTTTTGGGTCCATTCCTCTGTTGGATCAGACTTGTTTGGTCAGTGAGAAATATAATATCAGTTTAACATAGATTTTGAGATCTACATTTAACAGTGATTGTGGTCTATAAGATCCACTTAGTTGCTCAGCCTCCTTCAACTTACAGAAAACAAATCTGCTCGATAGCCAATTGGAGGAAGCAGGGACTCGCCACCAAGGTTTGACACTGTGCTGGATAGGCTAACAACCAACATGTTGTTTTAAATGCTGTTCAGAAGATAAACCGCTGAGTGGAGGATTTGGCAACAAGGAAGCTGAAGGAAGTGAGTGTCCTGTTATATGTCACTGCTATGAAGTATGGCATCGACAAGATATTTAGTTTGACTTAATCTGATTTCTGTCATACATCATTTTCAATATCAAAACTTGGCAAAGTACAAAAAAATATACTTTTGTGATAGATTATGTAGGAATAGCATTTAGAAAAGGAGATAAGTAGTGGATATAATAAAATAATAAACATGAAATTGCAATAACTTTCAGAAAGTTAATAATTGTTACTGTTGACCTTTCAATTCAATTATTATAAAATGATTAACCAACTGATTTTGATGTTATACGAGTCTCTTAGCCATTGGCGGAAATCCCAGGGGGACCCCCCCATTCTGGGAAAAATATGATTTATCCCCCCTATATATCACTGTAAAAATAACTATGTAATTTCAATAATGTTAATAATACGCAATGAAAGCACTTGTGCTGATTATACACCCCCCGCACTTTGCCTCATAATGGTTTGAATTACTGTCACTCTTTATGTTAGCAAGCGTTTACTAGCTAGCTACAGTAACATCAACCAGTGTTTGCAGATCTTTGAATTTGAGTCAATGAGACACGCTAGCAATGCAATGTAGTGTTCCTTAGCTGGCAAGGTGACAGAGTGTTTGTGTCTACTGTCTGAAAGGCACTCAATGCACGTAACTAACGTGAGGTTATTCCAGTCAATCGCACCATAGCGATTTCGTTTTATGTTGGCAGGGTTCACAAACACAATAGCTGAATTTGCAGAGCCAGCGAGTAAACCGGTGGAGCAAACATTAGCTTGCAGTCTAGCTAGCACCTATTTCATTTATATGATGTTGTCAAAGATGGAATCTTTGTTATCGTCAGATTATTCCAAGATCAGCATGCAGCTGTAGTGCTTCGAAGTCCATGTGATAAGGTTAGAGATAAACTGAACTCCAAACTGAACAGAACTACACTCTMTTMTACCATTGTCTTAAATATCTTTAATGGTCTCGTTGCAAAAGCTAAATTGTCGCTAGGGGACTTTGAAGCACCTGTGTGCCGAAATGATGATAGCAAAGATTATAGTAAACACCACAGAAATGGAATTGGCAAATTCATCTATCGTGGGAAGCCAGCCAATATAAAACGAAAACATGAACAATATTAAAATGACAAAAGGTTGCAGATTACGTTGTGTAAATGGTGAACTCATACAGCTGTCAACCCTTGTCACTGCAATCCGTTTCACACTTGCTCGCTGACTAGCTAGCTACCTGGTAGATTGAAGCCCATTATAGAATGATAGAAGATAGATGATAGAAGTCCATCTCTTACTGTAAATAACCTGCACACTTTGTGTGTGTGTGTGTGTGTGTGTGTGTGTGTGTGTGTGTGTGTGTGTGTGTGTGTGTGTGTGTGTGTGTGTGTGTGTGTGTGTGTGTGTGTGTGCGCGCGCGCGTGCGTGTATCCAGCCAAGTAGGAAAATGGCAGATAAAAATTAAAAAGACGGCCATGAGAGCATTTTTCAGTACACCAAAACGCAAAGTAAGAACCCTAGTAGCCTAATATCTCAAAGACTAGTTGTTAAAATGTTCATAAGAAAGAAGTGAAATGCTAATGGAAGTGTCATCAGGCAGAGCAGGCAACAGATGGCACACAGACAGCAGCGCTGGGCACAGATAGACAGTGACAGACTGGCAGAGCCAAGGAGTCTCAGGTAAGTTTGTTGAGTCTTTGTTTGGCAACATTATGAAAGGTTCTCTCTTTTTTAGACTTGTAAAATAATGACGTAATTGGACAATGCCATGGATACCCACTCTCAACTTAAACTGGTGACTGAACCAAGATTTGTTTAAGGCAATGGTATGGCTGTTGTTAGTGTTGTGCTTTCACTGTAGCCAAGGGTTTTATAGCCAGCCATTTTTTGGCTAAGAGCAGATGCTGCCTTCATTAGTGCAAGATTTAGTAACTGGAGAAAAGCCATTGTAAAATTCACAGCACATCAAAACTGCCAAACCCACCGCCACTTTGTAACTGTAACAGCACACCAGCTAAATCTAATCAGTGCCCAGTTATCCAGCGCGTGGGGTAAACAGCAGGAGGACGCACGGCATTGCTTGATGAAAAATGTTAGTTCGGTGCGGCATGTAGCAAGACAGGGACAAGCCTTTAGAGGCCATATGGATGACAGTGGGAATTTATACCAGCTTTTGAAACTTAGGGCAGAAGAGGATGATCCCATTTTAGTAAAGTAGTTAACAGAGTGTACCACAGTGTACACAGGCCCCAAAGCACAGAATGAAATTCTGAACATCATGGCCAATACAGTCATTCGAGGCATTGCAGCTGAGATTAGGTCTCTTCAGACTGTACACTTTTCAGTAATTGTTGATGGTGCTAAAGATGTCTCTGGTGCTGAATAGAAGAGTGTCTTCCTGCGTTAGGGTGACCATGACCTTGTCCCTCACGAGAAGTTTATTGGGCTATACAGGGTGTCAGAGACAACAGGCGAGGGCATTGCGAAAGTGGCAACTGATGTGTTGTTGAGGCTCAATTTACCCATGTCTGGCTTACATGGGCAGAGTTACGATGGTGCCTCAAACAATGGCAGGAAAATACACAGGTGCACCGGCAATTGTGAGGAGGCAGCAGCCCATAGCCGTCTATGTGCATTGTGGAGCACACTGTGTAAATCTGATTACACAGGCTGGCTGCTCAGCCTCCCCACTGATCCAGATTTCCCTTTCTTGGGTCCATCAGTTACGTGTCCTCTATGGTCAGTCAGGACAGTTTAAGAGCATGTTTGAATCAATTGCCACGTCCGAAGATACACATCTGACCACCCTGAAACCCCTATGTCCAACAAGGTGCTGTGCGGAATACTGCTAATAGAGCTGTGCTAGGGCAGTATGAGCAGGTACTAAGCATCCTAGAGGAGGTGGAAAAAACTGCATCCAAGACAGCTTCAACTGCCAGTGGCTTATTTGAGCACTTCAGGAAAGGCAAGGCTGTGTTGGGCCTCACACATGCCTCTGCTGTTCTTGGAGAGCTTGAATGCCTAAACATTTCACTGCAGAAGAAAACTCAGACTGTCTCTGGTATGCAGGCTGCAGTCGAGTGTGAGCGGTCATCTCTTAGGGGCAAGAGAAATTACGAAGCTACCTTGCACTGTATGAGAAAGCAACCACATTGAATGACTCCATTGAATTCATTGAGAAACACTCAAGAATATTTTGGATGAATAAACCCAAATATTTATTGCCAAACAGGGAGAGATGGAGTGCAGGCCAGAGGAAGCTCGGGTGGGTTGTAGGAAACCAGATGTGGAGGCTGAGGTTGGAGCGAGCTGGGTTGAGACTGGGTGAACAGGTCCGGAGGGAAATCCAAGGGAGTGATGGTGAGCTGAATCCAGAACAGGGTAGCAGGGTGGTGAGATGTGGAACAGGAGACGGGTACCAGAGTCAGAGCTGCAAAACTGCAGTGAGAGGATAAACTGCGTCGGGCAGGGAAAAAGGCACAGCAGGGTAACAGGATCTAGAATAATCATAAAAAAAGCTAGAAGCACAAAACTGACTGAGCAGAGATTACGATCTGGCAGGGTGGAAGTGGCAGGACTGAGTATTTGTAGAGGTCTTGATTATGGAATGGGTTGCAACTGGTGGGGATCTACTCTGACTCCCGAACACCTGTCTCGAAACCACACAATAAACAGAGAGGGAGAGGGAGAGAGAGAGAGTGTACTAGGGGAGTGGCTGCAGTTAAAGGAGACACCGGATGAACATAAGAGGACAAAGCAGGAGCAGATGTGACATATTTGCTGGCAAAGCAGTGGATCACTACATTTTTAAAGTGTTGGATGGTGTGGAGGTTCAGTGTGGTGACCGTTTTGATCAGGACAGTCTAAACGTCCTGTAAAAGTTAGAAAGAGCGCTTCTCACTGGGGAGTTGGATAAGTCTCTAGATCAAGTACCCTGAGCTGAACATAGATTCTCTTTCAGTGCAGTTGCTTCTATTTCACAACAAATACCCCAGGAGCAGCAGTGGAGAGGCAGCAGAGGTCCTCAGGAGGCATCCAGTGGAGTTGTGGCGGTTGTTTGACCAAGTTGAGGTGTTGATCAGAATTTTGTTTGTGGTGCCAGTGTCTTCATGTGAGGCTGAGAGGAGTTTCAGTACACTCCGCAGGTTGAAGACTTGGCTACGGGCTAGCATGGGCCAAGAGAGACTGAACAGCGCAGTTGTCTTTAATGTACGTAAAGACAGGCTTGACAGTCTAAAGAGGGACAATATCTGCCAGCAATTTGTTTGATCCATTGAAACCCGAAAATGTAAGTTTGGTTCTTTTGTTCATTAGATCAGTATTGTGTATAGCAGAGGTTCTCAATCTTTTTGGGGTTCTGGAACTCCTGCATATTTTGAGCCAAGGCAGGCAAGGTTTTGAGCAGTCCTCAGGGACGCCCACCACTTCTATATTATATGTAAAGTTAATGGAAACCTTTTGGTTCTGAATACGTTCATTACACTTTTTTATTTCACGGACCCCTTGCAATTACACCAGGGACCCCTAGGGGTCCACGGACCCCTGTTTGAGAACCCCTGGTGTATAGTATGATATTTGTTCTTTTGTTTAGCTTTTTTTGTACATGACAGTACACTTAGTAATTATTTATTTGATGATATTTTATTAAAAATTGCATACTTTGTATGACATACTTATCCATAGCTGTTGTTTTTAGAGTTGAGACACTGACTGAACAATAAATAAGTATTTTTGAAGGATATTTTGGGTTATTCATTGAAGTAGTTTCGCTTTTAGAACTGTTCTTATTTTTGAGCTTTGTGTTCTTGTAAAGCTATTGTAGTAGACTCAGGCCAGTGGCACATATTTAATGACTATATAAATGTATCAGAAAAATATAATAAAAAGGTCAATTCAATACTGAGACCAACTTTGTGATGGTTCTCAATGGAGATTATTTTAGATGAGATAACAGCATGCTCATTGAATTAACGAAAACTGCACCCATACACAGTGTACAGTACCATTTCCCCTACTGGCCTTTCTTGGTATTGCTGGTTGTGTATACAAACACCGGCATACATACTGGACTGATAAGGAACACTGCTATAACTATTAGTAGTAGTAGTATTATAATGATTTAAACATTTGAACAAGTTGGGACACCCTTCAGTTAACTACCTATCAATTAGCAGTAATTATGGTTCCTTAATATACATTTAATTACAGCACTACCTTTGGTGTCCCCCTCAGGAATTGCTCTTGAGAAAATGTCATATAATTGTCCCCTCCAAAGTTGATATCAGATGTTCGCCCCTTCTCTTAGGAATGGCAAAGGTCCACTGACTTCAGAATTTACATCAAATTTGTTGTCTGTAAGCAGGAGGAGGCTGAGCAATACTGTGGATCTTATAGACCATGATCACTGTTATATATAGATTTCAAAATCTATTTATATACATATCTATTATATATATATCTATTTATATATTTTTCACTTTTTGTACATGCTATCCAAAAGGGTTTATTCAACAGAGGAAAGTACCAGAAACTATTTCATATAATTAACGCATCTAAGAACGAAAACGTACCCATTTGTTTGAATGTAGTTCTAAAATATCATGGACACATTGTATTTTCTATTTTTATTTCAGAAACAGACTGTTTGATAGATTTGCAGATAAACCTGTGGTATAATTACGATTTCATAATTAATACTACCATTCTATTTTTTGGGGGGGGTGGGGTTGGATTGTTTACAACAATGGTATTACTAGAATTATTACTCTTTAGATTTTCCCTCCATTATCTTATTTCCAATAAAGGCTGAAGTTGAGTTCACACGTTTGTCTACATTTACATTTAAGTCATTTAGCAGACGCTCTTATCCAGAGCGACTTCTAATAATACAGGCATAATTTAATAAATAAGTTACACATTTGACCTGACCTGCTAAGGAATAACTCAGGGCCCTATTCATCCATAACTCTTTCCACACAACACGGCATATTCTCTTCAATCATTCTAAAGTGTTGTCATAAACAATGGATAGCATTTGCTTGTCAGTGTAACGGCTGTCAATGTCGTTCTCCTCCTCAGACGAGGAGGAGCATGGATCGGACCAAGATGCGGAGTAGGAGGTATTCATGATTTTAATGACAAACCAACAAACACTAACAAATTAACAAAACAACAAACGTGACTAACCTGCAACAGTCCTGTGTGGCCCAAACGCTGACACAGGAAACAAACACCCACAAAACACCAGTGAAACCCTGGCTGCCTTAGTATGACTCTCAATCAGAGACAAACGATACACACCTGTCTCTAATTGAGAATCATACCAGGCCGAACACAAAACCCAACATAGAAATAGAAAACATAGACTGCCCACCCAACACTCACGCCCTGACCAATAAAGACATACAAAACAAGAGAAAACAGGTCAGGAACGTGACATAACCCCCCCCTTAAGGTGCGAACTCCGGGCGCACCAGCACAAAGTCTAGGGGAGGGTCTGGGTGGGCATCTGACCACGGTGGTGGCTCAGGCTCTGGGCGAGGTCCCCACCCCACCATAGTCACTCCCCGCTTCCGTATCCCCCTCCCAATGACCACCCTCCAACTCAACCCACCTAAATGAAGGGGCAGCATCGGGATAAGGGGCGGCAGCTCCGGGATAAGGGGCGGCAGCTCCGGGATAAAGGGCGGCAGCTCCGGGATAAAGGGCGGCAGCTCCGGGATAAGGGGCGGCAGCTCCGGGATAAGGGGCGGCAGCTCCGGGATAAGGGGCGGCAGCTCCGGGATA
>NC_036853.1:50597948-50605767 GCF_002910315.2 Salvelinus sp. IW2-2015
CAGAGAGAGATGGTCGAGTAGCTCGGACACATCGCTACTTCTTCACATTTTCCAAAATCCTCTTAGTTATGTTAAACTGTACCAAATGTTCAGGGAAATAGTATGTCCTTCTCCTGAAATTATTTGGTAAAAATGTAACAGAGTAATAAGCTAAGTTACTTCCTTCAGAATTACTTGAGCAGGAGCACAAGTACAGCCCAGACAGAGTAACTAAAAGAGTACTAGTTCCTCCAAAATTCAAAGGGCAGCAGTGGGCTGGATTCAAACCCATGCCAGCTCTGGTATGTGTGTGCTGGGGTCATCTGCTGTGGATAGTCACTGGACAATTACGCACTGAGACAACACATTCATTTGTTTTGGCTATTGCTTGCCTTGAACATATTATAAAACAATACAAATAACAGAAATGGGATGTCCGGTGGAGGCAGGGGAGAAGGTATTTGACTCATGTGTGACTCATACAGGAAATTTGACTGAAAACAACATTCTCATCTACAGCAATGACCTGGGGATTGTTACAGGGAAAAGACGAGATGAATGAGCCGATTGAAGCTGCAAAGACTATGCCATTTTACAGATTAATTTAATCACGTAATTATAAAAATAGTTAATAATTCGATAAAGAGCATGTCATCACATTCACGATAACAACATCACAACACCTGACTGTCACGTTCCTGACCTATTTTTTATGTTATTTTGATTATGTTTAGTTGGTCAGGGCGTGAGTTGGGGTGGGCATTGTATGTTGTGTGTGTTTTGTAGTCTATGGGTGTTGTATTGTATGGGATAGAGTATGGTTAGGTTGTTAGTTATGTCTATGGCTGCCTAGATTGGGTCTCAATCAGAGACACTGTCATTCATTTGTCTCTGATTGGAGCCATAATTTAAGGTAGCCATAGGCAGTAGGCTTTTGGTGGGTAGTTGTCTTTGTTAACGTTTGTTGCTTGTCTGGGCACTTGCGTTATTAGCTTCACGATCATTTGTTGTTTTGTTTGTTTGTTTTGTAATAGTGTTTTCTTAAATGTTCATCTTCGTTCGTTATTAAAAGAGATGGCTTATTTTCTCTCATGCTGCGTTTGGTCCGTCTCTCCTCACACGATCGGGACAGAACACCCACCACAACAGGACCAAGCGGATTGAGAAGGAGGGAAGGAAAAAGCAATGGAGAGAAGAGGAATGGATTGGGACAAATTTCAAGGAGAAGGACCCTGGGCTAAGGTGGTGTGAATGCCCGCTTGAGGGGAGAAGAAGGCAGCCACAGCCCAGGAGCGCTGGTATGAGGAGGCAGACGTAAGAGAGGCTGGAAGCCCGAGAGGCTCACCCAAATTTTTGGGGGGGGGCTAAAGGGGAGTGGTGCGAAGCCGGGTTGTTTACCTGAGCCAACTCCCCGGGCTTACCGTGGAGTGAGAGGGCGTCGTACTGGTCAGACACCGTGTTATGCGGTAAAGCGCACGGTGTCCCCAGTACGCGTGCTTAGCCCAGTGCGGGCTATTCCACTTGCCGCACTGGGAGGGCTAGGTTGGGCATCGAGCCGGATGTCATGAAGCCGCCCCAACGTATCTGGCTCCAGTACGTCTCCTCGGGCCGGCGTACATGGCACAGCCTTACAGGTGGTGTCCCCGTTCGCCTGCATAGCCCAGTGCGGGCTATTCCACCTCGCCGCACTGGCAGGGCTACGGGGACCATTCAACCTGGTAAGGTTGGAGAGGCTCGGTGCTCAAGAGCGCGTGTCCTCCTTCACGGTCCGGCATATCCGGCGCCACCTTCCCGCCCCAGCCCAGTACCACCAGTGCCTACACCACGCACCAGGCTTCCAGTGCATCTCCAGAGCCCTGTTCCTCCTCCCCGACCTCGCCCTGAGGTGCGTGCCCTCGCCCGGTACCTCCAGTTCCGGCACCACGCATCAGGCCTATTGTGCGTCTCAGCCGGCCAGAGTCGCCGTCTGCCCAGCGGTGCCTGAACTGCCGGCTGCCCACGCCTCTGACCATCTGTCTGCCCAGCGCCGTCTGAGCCATCTGCTGCCACGCCGTCTGAGCCATCTGTCTGCCCAGCGCCGTCTGAGCCATCTGTCTGCCCAGCGCGTCTGAGCCATCTTCTGCCCAGCGCCGTCTGAGCCATCCGTCTGCCCAGCGCCGTCTGAGCCATCCGTCTGCCCAGCGCCGTCTGAGCCATCCGTCTGCCCAGCGCCGTCTGAGCCATCCGTCTGCCCACGCCGTCTGAGCCATCCGTCTGCCCAGCGCCGTCTGAGCCATCCGTCTGCCAGCGCCGTCTGAGCCATCCGTCTGCCAACGCCACTGCATCCGCTGCAGCGCCATCTGAGCCGCCGTCTGCCCGAGCCTTAGAGCCGCCCGTGTCCCGAGCCGTTAGAGCCGCCCGTCGTCAGGAGCCGCTAGAGCGCCCGTCGTCAGGAGCTGCCAGAGACGCCAGCCAGTCAGGAGCTGCCAGAGACGCCAGCCAGTCAGGAGCTGCCAGAGACGCCAGCCAGTCAGGAGCTGCCAAGGACGCCAGCCAGTCAGGAGCTGCCAGAGACGCCAGCCAGTCAGGAGCTGCCAGAGACGCCAGCCAGTCAGGAGCTGCAGAGACGCCACCAGTCAGGAGCTGCCGAGACGCCAGCCAGTCAGGAGCTGCCAGAGACGCCAGCCAATCAGAGCTGCCCTCCATCTGAGCTGCCCTCCAGTCGTGAGCTGCCCTCCAGTCTGAGCTGCCCTCCAGTCTGAGCTGCCCCTCCGTCGTGAGCTGCCCTCCAGTCTGAGCTGCCCTCCAGTCTGAGCTGCCTCCAGTCATGAGTGCCCTCCAGTCGTGAGCTGCCCTCAGTCGGAGCTGCCCTCCAGTCGTGAGCTGTCCTCCTCAGTCGTGAGCTGCCCCCGCTTTTCCCATTTTTGTGTCACAAAGCATAATGGATGTATACTCCAGTTCAGTTGGTGGCGGTATAATGCAACCTATTAGATTCCAGCCATTAAACCTCACCGAAGAAAACCTCGCAGCTCAGCATTTCCCAAACTCGTTCCAGGGGACCCCAAGTGATGCACATGAAGTTGTTTGCCCTAGCGCTACACAGCAGATTCAAATAATCAAAGTTTGATGATAAGTTGAATATTTTAATCATCTGTGTAGTGCTAGGGCAAAAAACTAAAATGTGCATCCCTTGGGGTCACCAGGACGGAGTTTGGGAAACTTTGCCATATCTTCACCATGGCTCTTGAAGTGAAACGCACGTGTTCACTCCTGAGGATATTTTTGCTCTTGGGTTCTTAGCCAGACGACCATCAGAGGTCATTTGTAATTTGATTACCTGCTGTCTTTGTAACATTATATATTTCTGGAGTAAGATAAGCATTTCTAAGATAAGATTTTGCAGTTTAAATGTCATATACCACAAGAAGCCTAAACGGATATAATGTTTGACTAAAACATACTGGTTTTAAACCTTGCTTATAGTTGTATAAGATTCTGTGTCTCTCTATTATGCTTGGGAATACTTGGGAACAGATTTCATAAATTAAAATCACTTGGAGCTGATTTCCTGGTGTTTTGACATTCTTATGTCCAAAAAATACACATTTATACGTATATATTTTTTATTCAGAGAACTTATGTGGGCCAAATAAAACCACAGGGGGCCAAATTCGGCACGTGGGCCACCAGTTGGGAAACCGTATCCTACGGACTTATGTTAGTCTTTATTAGAGACTGGCAGCCTTAAATAATAAATCAATGTCTAATCCATTGCATTAATTGCTTGTCCTTTGGTAACAGCTTACAATAAGGTCTAAAAAATTACAAAACTACATTTGTAACTACTACTTGAGTAATTCTCTGACCAGATACTTTTTTCTWAAGAGGGYTACTATTACTTGAGTWAATTACAATCTAAGTAACAGTACTTTTACGTAAGTACAGATTTCCAGTACTCTACACCACTRAAAATTATACATAACCTATCTATAAAATGTGTGCGAGTATCRACACTGGAGTTAGRCTTATCATTCTATACTAGGCCTACATCTGTCAATCAACTGATGGCCCAATCAGCTCAACTCAGCCAGGGAAACAAATGGTAGCCTATTATCTGTTTTCACACCTTTCATTATGTGACAATTGATATGCTAACGGTTRGCCAACAGAATGCAGCCTACTGGAATATAAATAACAAGGGRCCTATTGCAACAATCRAATTTCACCCACACAGCTGATTTCTATTGCAACCATTATTGGCCASCTCATTACCACTCCCCAAAAGATGGTGTTACCTCATATCTGTATATAATGATGAGATTATTATATACCGTTTATAGGAGATGTTGTACCCACTGTGTCTATTAAAACCTACCCAAACCAGAGACYGTGGATAGATGGCAGCATTCGCCCGAAACACCGCATTTAACAATGGCAAGGTGATTGGGAATWTAGCCGAATACAAACAGTGTAGTTATTCCCTCCGTAACTCAATCAATTGGACAAAACATCAGTCCAGTGACTAAGTGGAGTCGCAGTTCAACGGCTCAGACAAGAGACGTATGTGACAGGGTCAACAGACAATAACCGACTACAAAGAGAAAACCAGCCACGTCGCTGACACGGATGTCTTGCTTCCAGATAAACTAAACACCTTTTTCGCTCGCTTTGATGATAACACAGTGCCAACGATGCGGACAGCTACGAAGGACTGTGGGCTCTCCTTTTCCGTGGCCGATGTGAGTAAGACATTTAAGCGTGTTAACCCTCGCAAGGCTGCCAGCCCAGATGGCATCCCTAGCCGTGTCCTCACGGCTGGAGTGTTTACGTATATATTTAATCTCTCCCTATCCCAGTCTTCTGTCCCCACATCCTTCAAGATGTCCACCATTTTTCATGTAGCTAAGAAAGCAAAGGTAACTGAACTAAATGACTGTCGCCCTGTAGCACTCACTTCTGTCATCATGAAGTGCATTGAGAGACCAGTCAAGGATCATATCACCTCGACCTTACCTGACACCCTAGACCCACTTCAAGTTGCTTACCGCCCCAATAGATCCACAGACGATGCAATCGCCATCGCACTGCACACTGCCCTATCTCATCAGGACAAGAGGAATACCTTTGTAAGAATGCTGTTCATTGACTATAGCTCAGGATTCAACACCGTAGTACCATCCAAGCTCATCATTAAGCTCGGGGCCCTGGGCCTGAACCACGCCCTCTGCAACTGGGTCCTGGACTTCCTGACGGGCCGCCACCAGGTGATGAAAGTAGTGTGGTGTCTTTACAATCATGATGACGATTATTTTATCAAATCAATTAACTATGTTTAACTATTACGATGATTAAATTAATCCTGTAACCATTAACTCATTAGCAATCTTGGGGCACCACGGAAAARGKWMYTTWRSMARRKWACCGTTTTCCAAATKAACTCTTAAAGATATAAAGATCTCTTACACCTCAGTCTTTAATTAATTGTCATTTACCATTAGTTTCATTCCGAATGTCGCAAAACCCTTGGATATCTGCATGAACCCTGGCATAAATGATGAATCAGCGATATACAAATTGGCTTACTTATTTATTTACTAACTAACTAAATAATCACACAGATTTACATAAACACACAAACAGAATAGCTTACACATTGATTACTACATAAGGCAATGAAAAGTCCCTAGCGGACTAACCCTATATAACGGCTTGGTAGACAATGGAAAGGGGTGGGGACAGATARAGAGCGAGAAAGACAGAATGGACCCACTACATACAGTTGATAACTATGCTCATGGAAATGCTAATACTTTGCACATGAATGGCCGCTCATTCGAAAATAATTACAATGTACATATTTAAGCGTGTATGTCTTGTCGTCTTGCTCTACTGAAATTGCACGGTCCATTTTCTGTGGAGAGTAATTCATCAGAAGTGTACTTCTCTCATTTTCGGTCGAGTTTCCTAGACTATTTTACATATACAGCTGCAGACTGTAAATATGTAGTCTTTAGTCTTACTATTTGTAACGTATTCAGCTGGCGCTGCAGGAAACTGGTCTATAGAGCTGAAGCTCCGTGCTCTCTGGTCTATAGAGATGTTCTTCTTCTCTGTTGAACGTTTCAAAGTGTCTATCCATTTTGTACCTCCCAGCTCACGCTGGTTTTGTACAGTCTTACCATTCGTGATGTCCGGTTCACACCGTCCACCTACTTGGGCTAATGTTAGTTTCGCTAGAATTGTGTTTTATACACTCTGGGAAACGGGGCGTTCCATGACATTTGGCATAATGTCTGTACTCACGTGGGCGAGCTCACTGACTGGTTAAGACTTCATATGAAAAACAATTATCTCATTTAGAAGGCTAACATCACATTACATCTTCTCACAAATAGTTTCATATTTAATCATATACGTTCCACAACATCTAGACATCTGATCACTGGGAAATATACACATTCAGAGATACAGTTATGTTGTTCTACTGTCCAAATAAGTAATGAATTTGACATCGTTGTTATTTAAGTACAACCGGACCCTTCCAACTCTTTGGATTACAGAAATATTGTTTCATTATTCAAACTTTTGATGTTACCGTACTGCAACGTTTCTCTCTGTGGTAACAAAGGGATTTAACTTCCATTTATCAAAGAGTAGGAGAAAGTATTCGCAACAGCGCCTTGTCAACCTCAGGAGGCTGAAGAAGTTTGTCTTGGCTCTTAAAACACTCACAAACTTTTACACATGCACAATTGAGAGCATCCTGTCAGGCTGTATCACCGCCTGGTACGGCAACTGTACCGCCCACAACAGCAGGGCTCTCTAGAAGGTGGTGCGGTCTGCCCAATGCATCACCGGAGGTTAACTACCTGCCTTTCAAGACACCTACACTACCCAATGTCACAGAAAGGCCAAAAAGGGACAACAATCACCCGAGCCACTGCCTTTTCACTTTGCTATCATCCAGAAGGCGAGGTCAGTACAGGTGCATCAATGCTAGGACTGAGTGTCTGAAAAACAGCTTCTATCTCAAGGCCATCAGACTGTTAAATAGCCATCAATAACACCTTAGAGACTGCTGCCCTATACACATAGACTTGAAATCACTGGCCACTTAAATAATGTTTACATATTTTGCATTGCTCATCTCATATGTATATAGTGTATTCTTATCTATTCCACGGTATTTTAGTCCATGCGATCCAAAATTGCACGTCCAAATATTTATATATTCTTAATTCCATTCCTTTACTTTAGATCAGTGTGTATTGTGTGTATTGTTGTGAAATTGCTAGATATTACTTGTTAGATATTACTGCGCTGTCAGAGCTAGAAACACAAGTATTTCACTACACCCGCAATAACATCTCCTAAACATGTGTGTGTGACCAATAACATTTGTTTTGATTTCATTTTACATGCCCTGGGAGTCGTTCCGAATGCTGGCGACAAACTTAGGTCTGCATTTTAAGCCCATAGATATGAATTGGACTTGTTTGGTTAGAGTAAACCCTCTTTCTTTGTCTCTTCCTCTCTGCCTTAGTCCTGCTTGCAACCACTGTCTGTCAAGATACACTATATGTGGACAATTGCTCGTCGACACCTGCTCGTCAACATCTCATTCCAAAATCGTGGGCATTAATAAAATGGATTTGGTCCCGCTTTTGCTGCAATAACAGCCCACACTCTTCTGGGAAGGCTTTCCACTAGATGTTGGAACATTATTGCGGGGACTTGTTTCCATTCAGCCACAAGAGCAGTACCGCCTTCTGCTCCTCCGTCGTTATTTATAGGCTACCTAATGCTAGATACCCGCCGTAGCTTATATGCGAGAGAAGATACTCAATAAGTAAAATAATAT
>NC_036853.1:50608538-50662052 GCF_002910315.2 Salvelinus sp. IW2-2015
GCATATTGTACGAGCAAGAATTGAGTACGAGGCAGTTTAATTTGGCAACGAATTTTTTTCAAAGTGTAAACAGCACCCCCTATTGAGAAAAGGTTACATTGAACGACATAAATCATTAAAAGCGTAAGTAATTCAATCGATCAACAAGTTTCAGATTCATACAATCAACATTGAAAATTGTACAGATAACAATAGATTATATTTCTGTAATTTAAATGACTCTTTAATTATTTATTTTGGTATGTAGATGCAAATGTCAAAAAAATAATCTGTAATAGAAGGTTAATTAAAATAATCACTACTCTCCATGGTTCTCCCTTTACTGAGCGAGCTAGGGTGGACATAGTCAATATAACTATTTGTTCAGCACTGAAAAGTACAGCGACAGAATTCAGAACATGGACCGTTCTTACAGTATTCTCCCTGTACACCAAGTCAGAACTGTAGGATAAATAAAGGGGGCTGTAACGGTAGTCGTCATATTCCTCCTCCTCGGACGAGGAGAGGCGAGAAGGATCGGACCAATACGCGGAGTGGTTAGTGTTCATGATGAATGATTTATTATAACGGAAAAACTGAACACTGAAAATACAAAACAAATAAACGAAGTGCAGAAAACAGATACAGTACCGTGTGGTGAAAAACACAAACACGGAAACAAACACCCACAAACACACACGTGAACCCCGGCTGCCTAAGTATGATTCTCAATCAGGGACAACGATTGACAGCTGCCTCTGATTGAGAATCATACCAGGCCGAACGCACACAACCCCAACATAGAAAACAACACATAGACAACCCACCCAACTCACGCCCTGACCATACTAAATAAATACAAAACAAGAGAAAACAGGTCAGGAACGTGACAGGGGCATAGAAGCAGACAATGAAAGCTCTTACAATATTCGATGATTACATTTCTCTAAAACAGACTACAGAATACATAGGCAGCAGGGTAGCCTAGTGGTTAGAGCATTGGGCTAGTAACCGAAAGGTTGCAAGTTTGAATCCCCGAGTTGACAAAGTACAAATCTGTCGTTCTTTTCAATGACATGTCATTGAAAATAAGAATTTGTTCTTAACTGACTTGCCTAGTTAAAAACTTCTTCAGGCTGCAAGCCCGACATCGGGATCACTATGACAACAGCCACTGCAAGTGCAGGGCGCGAAATTCAAAATCTATTTTTTTTAAATATTTAACTTTCACACATTAACAAGTCCAATACAGCATTTGAAAGATAAACATCTTGTCAATCCAGCCAACATGTCCGATTTTTTAAATGTTTTACAGAGAAAACACCACATATATTTATGTTAGCTCACCACCAAATAAAAAAGAGGACAGACATTATTCACAGCACAAGTAGGATGAAGTAGCATGCACAAGCCAACCTAACTAACCTAAAACCAACCTAAAAACCCAGAAAAAACACCTCGAATGACAGTCCTATAACATGCTTACAAAAAAAATCTAGTTTTGTTAAAAAAAAATCATATTTTAGCTATAAATACAGTGTTTACAACTTACTGCCCTACCATCATACCACCCATCATAGCATCCATCCAGAAATCACGACATAGCAAAGAAAACAGACACCAACGTCAACTAGAATTTCACATCAGAAAAGATTGCAGGAAATATATTGGCGATGGAAGCTAAGTGAAGAAAGAAAATCTTGTTGAAATACAGACAATTATTGCAGATTCCTTTAAAGTTTTACAGCCGAAAACCACCAACTAATTATTCATGTATAAGCTCACCACAATACACAAAAAAGAACAATATTTTTCACAGCACGAAGTAGCATGCAGCTAAATGCACAAGATGCAAAACGCCAAACCTAAACTAACCCTAAACTAACCTACCATAACCTAGAAAAAAAAACCCCTAGATGACAACGTCCATAAACATGTACACAATAAATCTATGTTTTCAAAAAGTGGAAATAATTTTAACTATAAAATCATTTACATATCAACGCTACATCTTAGCCCACCATCATAGCTCCAGTCAAAAATCGCACCAGTACCAGAGAAAACAACACCCAACTTCAACTACTAATTCACTCAAAAAAATTTCAGAAAAAAAGATTATGGGGATAAGCTAATTGAAAGAGAAACTGGTGCAATACAACATAGTGTCCCGAATTCTGAAGTTATTTACACGGGGAAAACAACAATAATATCTAATTACTTTACAAAGCTAAACACACAGCAAGCATTATTCTATTCAAACCACATAGCACAAAGTTCACAAAATATGAAAAAAGGGCATTCCCAAACAGGCGTCCTATCTTTGTTGAATTTCTCAGAAATGTTCTCCAACAAGGTCCCTTGGTTTCAAACCTGTAACATTACCTAGAACGAACGATTCCCTTTAATTAGCATACACACTGCCTTCCATGCAAACCTCTCCGGTCTTGACAAAATTCTTGGCCTCCGCCATTCACGTCTAAAGTCCAGAATCAGAATAAATTTCAATAATTAATTAAATATATTGAAAAAAACATACGTTAGGGATATTTGTGACAGTATCAAAAGAAAATCGAAGCTGGAGCATATCTCCCTATAACGAGTGTTTTTCCAGAACGTCCAATTCCTACCTCCGCCCCAGAAAAAAAAAATTAAGTGCCTATCACCAAAATTTCCTTCATCCCTACAAATAATCAATCATTTTTCTCTCCACTCCGCATTACCCAGGCAAATGTTGACGTGGTTTGTACATCCCAAGTGCCAAGCCTTTAATAAAGAGTATCTTGAAAGAACAAGCTTCTTGAAAATCTCTTTTTCCAGGAAAATGGCGTTAAAAAGATTACGTTTCACTAGAAATAATTAAACCTGTTTTAGAAAACTAGAAGGTTTATATCCAAAGGAATAAAAAATATGCATATTGTACGACAAGAAATTGAACGACCGTTTGAAATGGCACCATTTTTTCTGCACTCAAAATTCCCTTCACCATAAAGGTTAAACAAAGTAAAAAAAGAATGATGACCAATCAATCACAACAGTCATTTGAAATTAAGAGCGGAAAAGGGACCAACTTTTTATTAGGGTGAGGCACATGGGCTACTAACAGCTTACCACACAACATACACTTAGTATTAATTTCTTAGCTACAGTATACATATYTCCCTGGCATATTACATCAAACTTTGTAATCAAAATCTGGTATTCTCTGGATTGATGGTGCTTTCAAGACAACTGYGAACTCGKAAAAAAACAAGATTGAATCATGATGACGTYAGTGATCTTCAGGTCGGAGCTCTAGAAAGAGGMCCGAGTTCMCGACTTGCAAWTCCGAKTTAGATGACCRTTCAAAATGTATTTTCCCAGTCGGACCAATTTTTTCTCTACAAATCAAATCAAATCAAACCTTATTTGCCACATGCACCGAATACAACAAGTGTAGACTTTAAATGCTTACTTACAAGCCCTTAACCAACATTGCAGTTCAAGAAGAAGAAAATATTTACCAAGTAGGTTAAAATAAAAAGTAAAAATAAAAAGTAACACAATAAGAATAACAATAACGAGGCTATATACAAGGGGTACTGGTACAGAGTCAGTGTGCAGGGGTACAGGCTAGTTGAGGTAATCTGTACATGTAGGTGGGGGCGAAGTGACTATGCATAGGTAACAAACAAACAGCAAGTAGCAGCAGTATACAAGAAGGGGGGGTCAATTTAAATTGTCCAATGGCGTTTTTTATGAATTGTACAGCAGTCTAATGGCTTGGGGGTAGAAACTGTTGAGGAGCCTTTTGGTCCTAGACTTGGTGCTCCGGTACCGCTTGCCGTGCGGTAGCAGAGAAAACAGTCTCTGGAGTCTCTGACAATTTTATGGGCTTTCCTCTGACACCGCCTATTATATAGGTCCTGGATGGCAGGAAGCTTGGCCCCAGTGATGTACTGGGCCGTTTGCTCTACCCTCTGTAGCGCCTTATGGTCAGATGCCGAGCAGTTGCCATACCAGGCGGTGATGCAACCTGTCAGGATGCTCTCGATGGTGCAGCTATAGAACCTTTTGAGGATCTGGGGACCCATGCCTAATCTTTTCAGCCTCCTGAGGGGGAAAATGTTTTGTCGTGCCCTCTTCACGACTGTCTTGGTATGTTTGGACCATGATAGTTCGTTGGTGATGTGGACACCAAGGAACGTGAAGCTCTCGACTCGCTCCACTACAGCCACGTTGATGTTAATGGGGGCCTTTTCGGACCGCCTTTTCCTGTAGTCCACGATCAGCTCCTTTGTCTTGCTCACATTGAGGGAGAGGTTGTTGTCCTGACACCACACTGCCAGTTCTCTGACCTCCTCCCTATAGGCCATCTCATCGTTGTCGGTGATCAGGCCTACCACCGTTGTGTCGTCAGCAAACTTAATGATGGTGTTGGAGTCGTGTTTGTACACGCAGTCGTGGGTAAACAGGGAATATTGTAACCTTAATCAAAACACATACATATTTTTGCCAGCGCATCTACAACTACCAACCTCTTCACAAGATATCACATAACATTTGTAAAGAAAAAGGTTACAATTGGCCCTCTGTATCAGGTGAAACTGGGGGTATCAACTCTCCCTCAGAGACCTCTGATACAGGGAAGTTTCCCAGCCCTGTGGAGGTAGTGGAGGGGCTGCACAAACCCACTGACCACACTGATGAAGAGACAAATATATGTGGCATAAAGGAACTGTCCAGAATCTAATATTCCAATAAAAGGGAAAACCATTACCCATGGGAGGTAGTTCACCATCATAGACACCAGAATAATCTTAATTATTTTAAACGCTCTCATCTTCATGTTATTTGTCCCCTCCCTCTCTCTTTCTCCTTCCCCTGGCCCAGGCTGTTTCAGAGCCCTGAGAACTGAGAGGCAACAGAATAACATGAATGAAAATAAAACCAGAATTTCACCAAAAGACAYGTCATTTATGACATTTGGCTGCTTTACAAGCATAGAGTAAAACAGAACCCAATCAAAACCAGCTAAACCAATCCAGACTTCAGGAAGACCACAGGGTGGACCACTGCAACTGCGCTCCAAACATATACAGCACTGGAATAGGTGGCGGGCTGGGAATATAAAACCATGAAAGAATGTTGCTAGAGCTAGGACAGAGGGAATAGGGAGGTGTATGTAGACAAAAACAAAGACAGTACACAAGCAGTAGAGGCTCTCAAATACAGCCAAGTTGAGAGCGAAGAGTCCTGAGGCCATCATCCCTCTGGCTATTGTCAATATCAGCCACAGGACGTAGCCATTGGTGGGTAGACTCAGGATGAGATAGCAGGGAGTGGCGAAAGCCAAATTGGGCAGAGGAATGGTTGGAGGAGTTCATTTCTTTTGGGACATACCGGCTTTAACGTTCCATTGAACACCGCGGAAGAGAGAGAGAGAGGTGACAAAAACAACACTGTCATGTTAACTCTTCCTGTCAAAGGCACATCAGAAAAACATAATTCTAAATATCAGTCAATGTCTGCACTTTCTGTTGAAAATAACATACATTGAATTGAAAGAAACATTTCACTCTGTTACTGTGAAAAGATCAGAGATTGAACAGTTTAATCTAACCTGACATCTGTGATTGGTGTCTCCTCTCTTCCCGGTTGTTTTGCGATGGTGTCTCTCCTTAGAACTGAGCTAGGTACATCTAGAGGCTAAATCAAATACCTGCCAACACACCTGTGTGGCATATCACATTGACAACCTCTGTGGTTACACAGAAGGACCACATGCCATGCATATATCCTACTCAGTGTGACAGGAACCACACCTACCAATGTGATTGATGTGGATTTATAGGTATTGATACTGTAGGCCTACTTGTTAAACACAGAGCTGGTTGGTGGTACTACATGCTAGCCAAAAATAATATAGTATGTTCTTGATATGCTAGAAGAAATATAAGTCATTTATCAAATAGTATACAAGGCTTACTAAAGAGTCCAACATGTGTATGCAAAGGTTAATGTAGTGTCCTCTGACATTTGCTCAGTCTTTGTTAGATGTATCCTCCTCACATCAATTATAGTAGTACTGGTGGCACTCATTGGATCAGATTAATTTGATTAAATACAAGTTAGTCATTGAGGAATACAGACCATACGACTTCACTCAGTCACTCATCCTCATCCACACATCCCAGTCGCTCCCATCTTAAACTGACGCTGCCCATCACCTCACTTGATGAACCACACCTGACATGCACATATCATCCATTGGTTATGACAACACTTTAGTATGATTGAAGAGGCCATCTCATCGTTGTCGGTGAATATGGCTTGCTGTGTGGAACGTGTTATGGATGGATATGGCACTGAGTTATTCCTGACCAGGTCAGGTCAAATGTGTCACTTATTTAAAAAGGAGCGTATTATTATCTAACATGGCAGCAACATGTGTACTGATCTTTAGCCTTTATTGAAAATAAGAAAATGGAGGAAAAGTCTATAGAATAATACATATAGCACTAGCATTGTCATTAACAAGACATCCAAAAATAGATGAAATTGTATTATTAATGATGACAAAATAATGATACCACAAGATTATATGCGAATCTATCAAAGAGTTTCGTTCCGAAGCAAAAATGTAAAATGCAATTAGTCCATCATTTAATACAACTACATTCAAACAAAAATTTCAACAATATGAAATAGTTGACATTTATTTTTCTTGTCCTTTCCTGTGTTGGATAAGCCTTGTTTGGTCAGCATTTTAAAGGATTTTGAGATCTACATTTAACAGTGATAGTGGTCTAGAAAAGATCCAGAAACGTTCAGCCTCTTCCTGCTTACAGAAATACAATTTGTAGCCAATTGTAAAGTCTGTGGATGTTAGCCATTCCTAAGAGACTCATATAACATCACAATAAATGTGTTAATCATTTTAAAATAATTWAATTAAAAGGTCAACGGGACTAACTTATTGGTTATAAACTGAAGTTTATAACATGCTATTTTCATTATATCCACTAAATATCAACTTTTTATAACATTATTTGTACATTATCTATCACATACTGTAAGTATAGTTTAATATTGAAAATTATGTATGACAGAAATCAGATTAAATAATATCTTGTTGATGCCATACTTCATAGCAGTGACATATAACAGGACACTCACTACCTTCAGCTTCCTTGTTGCCAAATCCTCCCCTTAGCGGTTTATCTTCTGAACAGCATGTAAAACTACATGTTGATTTTTAGCCTATCCGGCACAGTGTCAAAGCTATCTAGCGAGACCCTCCCTTCTCCAATTGGCTGTCGAGCGGTCGCATCACTGATTATTTGCATAAAGTTGGAAACTTCTTGAACTTTAGTCAGATCTCTCTAGTCGCCAACTGTTAAATTACTGACATTGTCCTCCCATAGTATATGACAGATTTCTAGTAGCTTAGTAACTGAAAGTAGTGATCATTATGAGCACCCCGTAAAAGGAAGTCACCTCTTAGTCAGAGACCTCTGATACATAGTTTCCCATCTCTGTGGAGGTGATGGATGAACTGCACAAACCCAGTCACCACAGCAATGATGAGAGACACAATCAAAGCCTGATGTAATCTGGATCCCAACTTCCTGTGAAGAGCTGCTACCATTGGCATTGGGAGGTATTTCACCACCGTAGCTATTAGGATGATCTAAATTATTTTAAATGCCCTCATCTTCATGTTGTTTGTCCCCTCACTCTCACCTTCCCCCCGATGCAGAGCGTTTCAGAGCCCAGAGAACTGAGAAGCAGCAGAATGACATCACAAATAAAATCACGATGTAAGCGCTCATGGTCAGTCTAAAGTAGGAAGCAAACAAACCTATGAAAAATGTGTCCAAACAGAACCTGATCACAACCAACCAGACTAAACTAGTGATTCAGACTCTGTATCTGAAGGGTCTGTACTTTAGGTAGACCACAGAGTGGACCACTGCCAGGTAGTGCTCCACACAGACACAGCACTGGAACAGGGGCTGAGCAGCAATCAAGAATCCAGAGAAGAATTGCACAGCAGACCAAAGATAAACACATGGGAAGAAATAACAATCATTTCAGACATGGTCAGGTTGAGAGCGAAGAATTCTGAGGCCATTGTCATGCCTGTTCCAGTAACTATCAGCCACAGGACGTAGACATTGGTGGGGAAACTCAGGATGAGGTTGATTGAATGGGACACAACTAATAATGTCTCTTGTTGAGATGTAAGGCCGGTGTTGTTGACCACAGAGGGGAAATAAGAATCCCCCTTCAGAAGTGTTCATCGCCTCTCTGGAAGCAGCTTCTGTGGATACAGATGGAGGATTGAACGGTTGAGTCCTGGAATGGATCTCAAATGTCACCCTTTTCCCTACATAGTGCACTACTTTTGAACAGAGTCCTGTGCACTATATAGGGAGTAGTGTGCCTTTTGGGACACATCCTGGTTTTGGGAGAAGAGAGACACGATCAGATCAGAAACACACAAATGCATCAAGAGAAACTGATCATCAAGTTGTCACTTGAAACACCTCCTTTACTCCAACTATATTATCAAAGACATGACAGACAAATACAGGTATATAATGTCATACTGTAGTCAACATCTGAATATTCCAATATTCAGATTTAAGGCTTAAATTACATTTTTGCATCTACCTATGAATGTTGAGATTTGTTGGTATTTTGGTCCGTTAATATTAGTATTTTCAAAAAGTAATATGAGAAAAAAGAAGAAACCTACACACTGCTCTTTAATAAGCTTTACGTATCTGTAACGGCAGTCTAAGTCGTCCTCCTCATCGGACGAGGAGAGGCGAGAAGGATCGGAGGACCAAGTGACAGCGTGGTAAGTTTCCATGATTTAATAACACGAAAACTAGACAAAATACAAAACAACAAACGTACTAACCGTCACAGTCCCGTGTGGCACAAACACTGACACAGGAAACAAACCACCCACAAAATCCCAACACAAAACAAGCCACCTATATATGACTCTCAATCAGGGACAACGATTGACAGCTGCCTCTGATTGAGAACCATATTAGGTTGAACACAGAAACAGACAAACTAGACACACAACATAGAATGCCCACCCAGCTCACGTCCTGACCAACACTAAAACAAGCACAACACATAAGAACTCTGGTCAGGACGTGACAGTACCCCCTCCTGAGGTGCGGACTCCGAACGCACCCCTAAAACTCAAGGGGAGGGTCTGGGTGGGCATCTGTCCGCGGTGTGGCTCCGGCGCAGGACGAGGCCACCACTCCACCATTGTCTTTGTCCCCCTCTTAGCGTCCTTTGAGTGGCAACCCTCGCCCCCGACCTTGGCCTAGGAATCCTCACCAAGGTCCCCACTACATTGAGGAGATAGCTCAGGACAGAGAGGTAGCTCAGGACGGAGAGGTAGCTCAGGACAGAGAGGTAGCTCAGGACAGAAGGGCAGCTCCGGACTACTGGCAGCTCCGGACTGAGGGGCAGCTCGGGCTGAGGGGAAGCTCATGACTGGAAGCAGCTCATGACTGGAAGGCAGCTCAGACTGGTAGGCAGCTCATGACTGGAAGGCAGCTCATGACTGAGGGCAGCTCATGACTGGAGGGCAGCTCATGACTGGAGGCAGCTCATGACTGGAGGGCAGCTCATGACTGGAGGGCAGCTCATGACTGGCAGGCGGCTCATGACTGGCAGGCGGCTCTGGCGGCTCCTGACTGGCTGGCGGCTCTGGCGGCTCTGACTGGCTGGCGGCTCTGGCGGCTCCTGACTGGCTGGCGGCTCTGGCGGCTCCTGACTGGCTGGCGCTCTGGCGGCTCCTGACTGGCTGGCGGCTCTGCGGCTCCTGACTGGCTGGCGCTCTGGCGGCTCCGACTGGCTGGCGGCTCCTGACTGACGGACTGCTCTAGCGGCTCCTGACTGACGGACGGCTCTAACGGCTCGGGACAGACGGGCGGCTCTGACGGCGCTGGGCAGACGGATGGCTCTGACGGCGCTGGGCAGACGGATGGCTCAGACGGCGCTGGGCAGACGGATGGCTCAGACGGCGCTGGGCAGACGGATGGCTCAGACGGCGTGGCAGGCAGGCAGCTCAGACGGCGCTGGGCAGGCAGGCAGCTGAGACGGCGCTGGGCAGGCAGGCAGCTCAGACGGCTCTGGGCAGGCAGGCAGCTCAGACGTCGCTGGGCAGGCCGGTAGCTCAGAAGGCGCTGGGCAGGCAGGCAGCTCAGGCGGCGCTGGCAGACGAGCAGTGCAGGCGGCGTTGGGCAGACGGCCGACTCTGACCTGCTGAGGCGTACAGTAGGCCTGGTGCGTGGTGCCGGAACTGGTGGTACTGGGCTGGAGACACGCACCTCAAAGCTAGTGCGGGGAGCAGGAACAGGGCACACTGGACTCTCGAGGCGCACTATAGGCCTGGTGCGTGGTACCGGCACTGGTGGTACGGGCTGAGGGCACGCACCTCAGGGCGAGTGCGGGGGAGAAGGAACAGTGCGTACAGGGCTCTGGAGAAGCACAGGAGGCTTGGTGCGTGGTGCCGGAACTGGAGGTACTGGGTGGAGACACGCACCACAGGGGAGTGCGTGGAGGAGGAACAGGGCTCTGGAGACGCACTGGAAGCCTGGTGCGAGGTGTAGGCACTGGTGGTACTGGGCTGGGCGGAAAGGTGGCGCCGGATATACCGGACCGTGCAGGCATACTGGCTCCCTTGAGACCGAGCCTGCCCAACCTCACCTGGTTGAATGCTCCCGTAGCCCGTCCAGTGCGGGGAGGTGGAATAACCCGCACTGGGCTGTGTTGGCGAACCGGGACACCATGCGTAAGGCTGGTGCCATGTACACCGGCCCGAGGAGACGTACTGGAGGCCAGATATGTTGAGCCGGCTTCATGGCACTTGGCTCAATGCTCAATCTAGCCCGGCCAGTGCGGGGAGTGGAATAACCCGCACCGGGCTATGCACACGTACAGGAGACACCGTGCGCCTTCCGCATAACACGGTGTCTGCCCGTACTCCCGCTCTCCACGGTAAGCATGGGAAGTGGGGCGCAGGCTTTCCTACCTGCCTTCGCCACACTACCCTTTAGCCCCCCCCCCCAATACATTTTGGGGATTTCTTCTCGGGTTTCCGTGCTAGTCGCGTACCTTCATAACGCGGTTCCTCTCTCCGGTTGCCTCTGCTCTCCTAGCTGCCTCCAGCTGTTCCCATGGGAGGCGATCCTTTCCAGGCGATCCTTTCCAGCCTTTCCATGTGTAGCAACCCTTGCCGTCCAAAACGTCTTCCCATGTCCATTCCTCCTTTCTCTGCTCCTGCTGCCGCTGCTGTCGCTGCTGTCGCTGCCCGTACCCACGCTGCTTGGTCCGAGTTAGGTGGGTGGCTCTGTAACGGCAGTCTAAGTCGTCCGAGGAGAGGCTTGAAGGATCGGAGGACCAATGTACAGCGTGGTAAGTTTCCATGATTTAATACACGAAAACTAGACAAAATACAAAACAACAAACGTACTAACCGTCACAGTCCCGTGTGGCACAAACACTGACACAGGAAACAACCACCCACAAAATCCCAACACAAAACAAGCCACCTATATATGACTCTCAATCAGGGACAACGATTGACAGCTGCCTCTGATTGAGAACCATATTAGGCTGAACACAGAAACAGACAAACTAGACACACAACATAGAATGCCCACCCAGCTCACGTCCTGACCAACACTAAAACAAGCACAACACATAAGAACTCTGGTCAGGACGTGACAGTATCGGCCTCAATAAACATAAAAATGTCAACATCTTGATATAAATCTATATTTTCATTACCAGTGACGTAAGAATTTCATGAATCCTTTAAAATGGACATACATCCATAGTTCCAAAGCTCACTACATCTAATTACACATAATTTAAATGCCCATTTCATAAAGAATGTAAGAAACTGGACTATACTGTATGTAGAAACTTAGTTTGAAGAGATGGCGATTGGGTCTAAAAATGTGTTTGGCGTGTCGTAGTCTAGGTTTAGTCCACATGTTTTTATCTACCATTTCCCGAAAGTCAAACTCTTCCCACACGCCAAGACACTTTTCTCAGTTTCAGAAGCATCTGCATAAAACACATTGTGTGTGGCTGTCCTTCAATATATTCCAGAGACTTGTCCATAGGCATTTATTGATATGGTGTAAATGTTTTATTCTGTATCATCTTTTCTTTAGAAAAATGTGTCAAAAAGGCATTCATTAGCATTTTACAGACATATAAAAGAAAAACGTATTAATCCACAATCTGCTCTGAGTAATTCCTGTCCTCGAGGATCTTAACGAAATGATACCAAAATATTAAATCTGACAATCTAGTGTCCAGAAAAGTACTATATTTTGTCTACATTCAACTGGTAAAAGATGCTTGTGATGTGATTAAGGGGAGATAAAATCCTTAACAATATATTTTCCTATATTTTATGTTTTTATTCAGTTGGGGTTTAATAAATTCAAATTGTAATGTAAAAAAATGAAGAAATGTTTGTGTAACCTGTATTGATGCAGCGTCCCTGTCCCCTGGGGTGTGTTGTGGATGTGCCTGTCACAGACGCTGGACCTTATCCACATCTCTGCTCTACCCGACCCTTCCCTGCCCCACCTGTGTGTTACGTCACACTGACGATTTAATCAAGGTGTGTCCAAAATGGCACCCAATTCCCTATATAGTGAACTTCTTCTGACCAGAGCCCATTATATGTTATAGAGTGCAATTTTGGACACAGTCCAGAGCACCAACAAGAGGAGTGTCTGCCCCCCTGCCTGCAGTCGTGTATCATATTTCCCTTGACCTGACATGCAAATAGCCTGTTAATTCTGACTGGACTCAAACCCAAATGTGCATGCAAAGACTCCTAATAGTTTTTTTTATTTTTTATAATTCTGCTCTACAAAAAGTAAAAGACATGAGTAGTTCAACACAAGCATTTATTGAATATGAAGGATACAAATATAAAAAATGTGTGTCTTCCATCTCACTATTAAATACAAACACAAAGATGCATTGTGAAAGACAAGCAAGAAGATTGATAAATAATCTTCCCAGATAAAAGGGAATGAATCAAACCTAGGGATGCAAAATTCTGGATTTCCATGTAAATCCCTCCTGATTACTGGAATCTTCTGACCAGGATTTCTGGAGAACCTTTAAGGTCAAGTTACCAGAATATTACAACCCTAAACACATACATATTTTTGCCAGCGCATCTACAACTACCAACCTCTTTACAATTTACAATTCACCCTCTGTATCAGATGAAACTGGGCATATAAACTATCCCTCAGAGACCTTTGATGAAGGGCAGTTTCCCAGCCCTGTGGAGGTAGAGGAGGGGCTGCACAAACCCACTGACCACACTGATGAAGAGACAAATATATGTGGCATGAAAAAACTGCCGGAAATCTAAGATTCCATTTAAAGGTAAAGCCACTAGCCATGGAAGGTAGTTTGCCATCATAGACACCAAGATAATCAAAATGATCTTAAACGCCCTCATCTTCATGTTATTCATCCCCCCCACCCTCTCCCCTTCTCCCGGCCCAGGATGTTTCAGAGCCCTGAGAACTGAGAGGCAGCAGAATAACATCAATGAAATTAAGACCATAATTTCACCCCAAAATACATAATATAATAAGTTTTGCTGCATTACAAACAGAAAAGGTATACAGAACCCAATCAAAACCAGCCAAACCATTCCAGAACACCCCACCTTGTATCTCAGGGGTCTGTACTTCAGGAAGACCACAGGGTGGACCACTGCCAGGTAGCGCTCAAAACATATACAGCACTGGAACAGGGGGCGGCCGTGGGACATAAAACCACTGAAGAATGCAATTAGAGCTAGGAGAGGGGGAATAGGGAGGTGTATATAGACAAAGGCAAAGACAGCACACAGGCAGTAGAGGATCTCAGATACAGCCAAGTTGAGAGCGAAGAACTCTGAGGCCACCGTCCCTCCGGCTCCGGTCAGTATCAGCCACAGTACATAGCCATTGGTGGGTAGACTCAGGATGAGGTTGACTGCATAGCAGGTCGTGGCAACAGCGTAATCAACTTCGAGATAGGCAGAGAGGACAGAGGAATGGTTGGAGGAGTTCATTTTTTTAAATGCAAACCTCAGTTTGGAAGTTCCAATGATCACTGCAGCAGAGAGAGAGAGGGAGAGAAAGAGAGAGACAGACAGATGTGACAAGAACATCACTATGTTAACTCTTCATATCTAAGGCACTTAACTCAGTTAACCTGCTAATCTCAGAGATTAAATAGCGTCAACCAACCTGAAGTCCGTGATTGGGGGGTTGTGTCTTCAAGGTCTTTTTACGATTGTGTCTCTCCTTCGAACAGAGCTAGGTACATCTATAGGCTAAATCAAATACCTGCCAACACACCTGTGTGGCATATCACATTGCCAACCTCTGTAGCTACACCCAAGGACCTCATGCCATGCAAATATCCTACTCAGTATGATAGGAACCACACCTATAAATATTATTGATGAGGATGTGTTGCTGTTGCTTTTGTAGGCATACTTGTTACTGCATGTAATCCAAAAATAATACATTTTCTTGACATGCTAGAAGAAACAGACACATTTTATCATGTTGTACACAAGGCTTTCTGTAGATATCGAATTCTAAAGAGACCAAAATGTGTATGCAAAGGTTAATGAAGTGTCCTCTGACATTTGCTCAGTCTTTGTTAGCTGTATCCTCCTCACATATTATAGCAGTACTACTGGCAATCTGCCCTAAGGGGGAGAAATCCTTGGAAGTGATTCATTTGATTCAATATATTTCATTTTTGAGGAATACAACACACAACCACTCACCCAGACACCCCAGTCTGTCTATAAACTGATGCTGCCCATCACCTCACTTGATGGACCACACTTGTGTCATGACTGGCCTGTGAGGGTCAGGTTACCATGGATCACAGGTCTACAGAGACATCTCTCACTCCCTTAGAGGGGGAGAGGTAGAGAGGGATCGATGGGGAGGGTTATGACACCTCAAGCCATTGTAAATCTTAAGGCAGCAGACGAATCCTTTGTCCTTTAGTGTTTGGGACTGGAATGTCTGTCTGGGCCTTATGGAGAATCTACCTCAGAACTGTAACATGCAGTAATTGGACTTTGGGACATGACATTTAATCAGCCAAAATGGTGGTAACAATAATTGATGGATTATGAAAATTAATGTTGTTTTTGTTATGTTATTAAATGTGAAATGCCAACATTATAATGAAAACATTGTGACTTAAAGAGTTTTCATAATATGTACTAAATGTTTACTTACTGTGCGCTGTGTAGAAAATATCCAGATCAAAGAAAATGTTTTTGGAACGATGAACTGTCATTTTACTTGTCTGAAAGAGATCCTAGTAAGTTCTAAWACCTTGCCTTGTAWTGAGCTACASCCCAGGGAACCCAGAGAGCATGTCATAAAGACGAAAATGCCCCTTTGTGACCTGGCGGTATAAAACATGTGAGTTAAGAATTTGAATGTAGACTAAGATTCCCACGCGCTGCAGACGAGGTTCACGACTAGTTGTGACCCAAGAACCGCAACATGAGGAAGAAGACAAAGGAACCTCTAAACAATCAAGGCAATGTTTGACTACAGTATCTAAGAAGGTGAATTCAAGAAGAACCATCCGGTTATTCTCTTCATATCATCAGTTGTCCACACGGCCCTCCTACCCAAGCTGGGAGCGTCTACACAGTGCTGATTATCCTCCGAAGAAAACTACTCTCACAGAACGAGTGCAAGGAAGCAGACAACCAAGAGAAAGGACAAACAGTGAAAAATATCTATATTTAACAGTGATCGTGGTCTATACTGTAAGAGCCACAGTGTTGCTCAGCCTCCTCCTGCTTACAGAAAACAAATCTGATGTCAATTCTTATGTCAGTGGACCTTTGCCATTCCTAAGAGCAGGTGCAAACATCTGATATCAACTTTGGAGGGGACAATTATATGACATTTTCTCAAGAACAAATCCTAATGGGGACACCAAAAGTAGTGCTGTAACACACAGCCTACGTTGAAATATGTTAAATGTATGTTGAGGAACCATAATTACTGCTAATGGATAATTGATAGGTAGTTAACTGAAGGGTTGTCCCAACTTGTTCAAATGTTTAAATCATTATAATACTACTAATAATAATAGTTATAGCAGTGTTCCTTATCAGTCCAGTATGTATGCAGGTTTTTGTATTTACAACCAGCAATACCAATAAAGGCCAGTAGGGGAAATGGTACTGTACACTGTGTATGGGTGCAGTTTTCGTAAATACAATGAGCATGCTGTGATCTCATCTAAAATAATCTCCATAGAGAACCATCACAAAGTTGGTCTCAGTATTGAATTGACCTTTTTATTATATTTTTTCTGATACATTTATATAGTCATTAAATATGTGCCACTGGCCTGAGTCTACTACAATAGCTTTACAAGAACAAAAAGCTCAACATAAGTACAGTTCTAAAAGCGAAATAACTACTTCAATGAATAACCCAAATAAATCAACCAAAAATATCCTTCAAAAATACTTATTTATTGTTCAGTCAGTGTCACTCTTCAAACAACAGCTATGGACGAGTATGTCACACAAAGTATGCAATTTTAATTAAAATAGCATAAAATATATCATTAGTAAGTGTACTGTCATGTACTAAAAACTGAAAACCTCTAAACAAAAGAACAAATATTGTACTATACACCAGGGTTTCTCAAACAGGGGTCCGTGGACTCCTAGGGGTCCCTGGTGTAATTGCATGGGGTCCGTGAAATAAAAAGTGTAATGAACGTATTCAGTACCACAAGGTTTCCAGTCACTTTACATAATATATAGAGGGGGTGTGGGTCACAGAGGACCGCTCAAAACCTTGCCTGCCTTTGCTGAACATATGCAGGGATTCCAGTACTGCAAAAAAAGATTGAGAACCATTGCTATACACACTACTGAACTAATGAACAAAAGAACCAAACATATGTTTCCGGGTTTCAATGGATCCAACAAATTGCTGGCAGATATTTTCCCGCCTGGGACTGTCCAGCCTGTCTTTATATACATTACAGACAACTACACCGTTCAGTCTCCCTTGGCTCATGCTGGTCCATAACCAAGTCTTCAACGTGCGGAGTGCACTGAAACTCCTCTCAGCCTCACATGAAGACACTGCCACCACAAACAAAATTCTGGTCAGCACCTCAACTTGGTCAAACTAACCCTGCACCTCCACTGGAAGCCTCCTGAGGACCTCTGCTGCCTCTCCACTGCTGCTACCGGGGTATTTGTTGGAAATAGAAGCAACTGCACTGAAAGAGAATCTATGTTCAGCTCAGGGTACTGATCTAGAGACTCATCCAACTCCCCCGTGAGAAGCGCTCTTTCCAACTTTTGCAGGACGTTTAGACTGTCCTGATCAAAACGGTCGCCACACTGAATCTCCACAACATCCAACACTTTAACAAATTCTGCCCTATAGTGATCCACTGCTTGGCCAGCAAATCCTCTTGAGTGTGTCTCAATGGATTCAAGGGAGTCAATCAATGTTGTTGCTTTCTCATACAGTGTAAGGTAGCTTCGTAATTTCTCTTGCCCCTAAGAGATGACCGCTCACACTCGACTGCAGCCTGCATACCAGAGACAGTCTGAGTTTTCTTCTGCAGTGAAATGTTTAGGCATTCAAGCTCTCCAAGAACAGCAGAGGCAAGTGTGAGGCCYAACACAGYCTTGCCTTTGCTGAAGTGCTCAAATAAGCCACTGGCAGTTGAAGCTGTCTTGGATGCAGTTTTTTCCATCTCCTCTAGGCTGCTTAGTACCCGCTCATACTGCCCTAGCACAGCTCTATTAGCAGTATTCTGCACAGTCCACCTTGTTGGACATAGGGGTTTCAGGGTGGTCAGATGTGTATCTTTAGATGTGGCAATTGATTCAAACATGCTCTTAAACTTTCCTGACTGACCATAGAGGACACGTAACTGATGGACCAAAGGAAGGGAATCCAGGATCAATGGGGAGGCTGAGCAGCCAGCCTGTGTAATCAGATTTACACAGTGTGCTCCACAATGCATATAGAGGGCTAAGGGCTGCTGCCTCCTCATAATTGCCTTCGCACTGGTGTATTTTCCTGCCATGTTTGAGGCACCATCGTAACTCTGCCCACTTAAGCCAGACATGTGCAAATTGAGCCTCAACAACACATCAGTTGCCACTTTCGCAATGCCCTTGCATGTTCTCTCCAACACCCTGTATAGCCCAATAAACTCCTCGTGAGGGACAAGGTCATGGTCAACATAATGCAGGAAGACACACTCCTGTTCAGCACCATAGACATCTTGCGACATCTTGCGTACCATCTTGCGTACCATCTTGCGTACCATCTTGCGTACCAACAATTGCTGATAATTGCACAACCGAAAGAGACCTAATCTCAGCTGCAACGCCTCGAATGACTGTATTGTCCATGATGTTCAGAATTTCATTCTGTGCTTTGGGGCATGTGTACATTGTGGTATGCTCTGTTAACCACTTCAGTAAAATGGGATGATCCTCTTTTGCCCTACGTTTCAAAAGCTGGTATATATTCCCACTGTCATCCATATGGCCTTTAAAGGCTTGTCCCTGTCTTGCTACATGCTGCACCGATCTAACAATTTTCATTAAGCAATGCCTTGCGTCCTCCTGCTGTTTACCCCACGCGCTGGATAACTGGGCACTGATTGTATTTAGCTGGTGTGCTGTTTCAGTTACAAAGTAGTGGTGGGTTTGGCAGTTTTGATGTGCTGTGAATTTTACAATGGCTTTTCTCCAGTTCCTAAATCCTGCACTAATGAAGGCAGCATCCGCTCTTTGGCCAAAGATGGCTGGCTATAAAACCCTTCTGAAAACACAACACTCCTTTTATTGATGGATTATAATGTAGCCAGGGGAAATTGTGAAACCATTTCGCTTGAAAACGTCAACATGGTTGGCAAGAGCTTGCGGTTCTATAAATTGTGGGTGTGGCTGATATGGTTTTGTGCCATCAATGAGGTAACTGGACCATGCTGTGCCACTGGGGGGAGGCGGTGGATCAAACCATTGTGAGGCAAATGGCGGGGGAGTCGCAATCGTTTTAAACTTAAAAACGCGCTTTTAAGTGTCTGTAATCAGCACAAGTGCTTTCATTGCTTGTTATTAATATTATTGAAAATACATAGTTATGTGTACAGTGATATATTGGGGGGGGGACAAATCATATTTTTCCCCCGGATGGAGGGGTCGTGTCCCCCGTCCCCTCTGGGATTTCCGCCAATGACAAAGAGACTCATATAACATCAACATCAGTTGGGTAATCATTTTATAATAATTGAAATGACAAGTCAACAGGACTAATTTATTCATTATTAACTTTATAAAAGTTTATACAATTTCATTTTTATTATTTTATTATATCCACTACTTATCTCCTTTTTTACTTAACTCCTTTTTTTAAACGCTATTCCTACATAATCTATTACTAAATTATATTCTTTATACTTTGCCAAGTTTTGATATTGAAAATGATGTATGACAGAAATCAGATTAAGTCAAACTAAATTTCTTGTCAGTGCCATACTTCATAGCAGTGACATCTAACAGGACAGTCAACTACTCACTACCTTCAGCTTCCTTGTTGGTTGTTAGCCTATCCAGGACAGTGTTAAAGCTAGGTGGCGAGACCCTCCCTCCTCCAATTTGCTATCGAGCAGATTTGTTTTCTGTAAGTTGGAGGAGGCTGAGCAACTATGTGGATCTTATAGACCACGATCACTGTTAAATGTAGATCTCAAAATCTATTTACAACTGATATTATATTTTTCACTGTTTGTAAATGCTGACCAAACAAGTCTAATCCAACAGAGGAATGGACCCAAAACTATTTCATATAATTGAGGCATCTAAGAAATAAAATATACCCATTTGTTTGAATGTAGTTGTATTATGTGAAACAGATAGTTTGATAGATTTGCAGATGAACTTGAGGTAGAATTACTTTTTCATAATTAATACTACCATTCTATTTTTGATTGTATTGTTGATGACAATAGTATCACAAGAATTATTACTGTAGATGTACGCTATGTTTTCTTATTTCCAATAAAGGCTTATATAATCAAAAAAGGCATCATTTAAATAAGTGACGCATTTGACCTGACCTGGTCAGGAACAACTCAGGGCCCTATCCATCCACAGCATTTTCCACAGAGCACAGCATATTCTCTGCAGAGCATATTCTCTTGAATGTTACTAAAGTGTAGTCATAAACAATGGATTACTTTTGCATGTCAGGTGTGGTCCATCAAGTGACGTGATGGGCAGCGTCAGTTTACAGATGGTAGTGAATGAGGTGTGTGGGTGAGTGGCTCTGTGTTGACTCAACAACAAAAATTGTATTGAATCGAATCAATCAGATCCAATGATTTTATGCTCATATGTCAGGGTGACGCTAGTAATACTATATGAGGAAGCTACAGCTAACAACGACTGAGCAAATGTCAGAGGACATTTCATTAACCACATTTTGGCCTCTTTAGAACTCTGTATTTACAGTAAACCTTGTAAACAACTTGATAAATAACTCTTATTTCTTCTAGCATGTCAAGAAAATATATTGTTTCTGGCAAGCATGTAGTAGCTTAAACCAACTCTGTGTTTAACAAGTAGACAAACAGTAGCAACACCAACACATCCTCATCAATCACATTGATATGTGTGGTTACTGACACACTGAGTAGGATATTTGCATGGCATGTGGTCCTTTGGTGTAGCTACAGAGGTTGGCAATGTGATATGTCACACAGGTGTGTTGGCAGGTAGTTGATGTAGCTTATAGTTGTACCATGATCAGTTCTAAGGAGAGACACAATCGTAAAGAGACCGGGAAGAGAGGAGACACCAATCACAGTGTTCAGGTTGGATTACCATTTTTAGTCTCCGACATTAGCAGTGTAACTCAGTGAAAAGTTTGCATTTAAATTTCTTACAATTCAATTCAGGTCATTTTCATTGGAAAGTGCAGACACTGACTAATATTCTGAATGATGTTTTTCTGATGTGCCTTTGATATGAAGACCTAACATTGAGCTGTTGTTACCTCTCTCACTCTCTCTCTCTCTCTCTCTTTCTGTGTGATCATTGGAACGTTAAAGCCCGTTATTCATAACTGAGCTTGCACAAAAATGAACTCTTCCAACCATTCCGCTGTCCTCTCCTGCTATCTGGAGCCAGGTTATGCTTTAAACACTGCCTGCTATGCAGTCAACCACATCCTGAGTCTATCCACCAATGGCTATGTCCTGTGGCTGATACTGAACGGAGCCGGAGGGACGGTGGCCTCAGAGTTCTTCGCTCTCAACTTGGCTGTATCTGAGATCCTCTACTGCCTGTGTGCTGTCTTTGTCTTTGTTTCCATACACCTCCCTATTCCTCCTCTCCTAGCTCTAGCATCATGCTTTGATCGTTTTATTCCACAGTCCACAGACCACAGTCTACCCTGTGGTCTTCTTGAAGTACAGATCCCTGAGATACAAGGTGTGGTGTTCTGGATTGATTTGGTTTGTTATGATTGCGTTCGCTTTTACTACTATGATTGTACACCACCAAAATGTCATATATTATGTGTCTTTGGGTGAAGTTCTGGTCTTAATTTCATTGATGTTATTCTGCTGCCTCTCAGTTCTCAGGGCTCTGAAACAGCCTGGGCCGGGAGAAGGGGAGAGAGGGAGGGAGGGGACGAATAACATGAAGATGAGGGCATTTAAGATCATTTTGATAATCATGGTGTCTATGATGGCAAACTACCTTCCATGGGTAGTGGTTTTACCTTTTATTGGAGGATTAGATTCTGGACAGTTTTTTTATGCCAAATATGTGTGTCTAGGTTTGTGCAGCCCCTCTATTAACTCCACAGGGCTGGGAAACTACCCTGTATCAGAGGTGTCTGTCACGATCGCTGTCGTCGTGGAAATGACCGGACCAAGGTGCAGCATGGAGAGCGTACATTTATTTTATGTATAAATGTCGCCAACAAAAACAAAGAACAAGGACACGATCGTGAAGCTTACTTAGACAATAATGTCACTAACAAAGACAACTACCCACAATTACAAAAGGAAAAAAG
Source organism: Salvelinus sp. IW2-2015 (assembly GCF_002910315.2). NCBI lineage: Eukaryota > Metazoa > Chordata > Actinopteri > Salmoniformes > Salmonidae > Salvelinus > Salvelinus sp. IW2-2015. Next base: position 50,630,693 of record NC_036853.1, read on the forward strand.
GCTGCCTAAGTATGATTCCCAATCAGAGACAACGATAGACAGCTGTCCCTGATTGAGAACCATACCCGGCCAAAACATAGAAACAAAGAACATAGAGTTTCCCACCCGTGACAGTGTCTGAGGGAGAGTTGATACCCCCAGTTTCACCTAATAAAGAGAGACAATTGTAACCTGTTTGTTTACAAATGTTATGTGATATCTTGTGAAGAGGTTGGTAGTTGTAGATGCGCTGGCAAAATATGTATGAGTTTTGATTAGAGTTGCAATATTCCGGTAACGTTACCAAAAAGTTTCTACATAAATCCTGGTAGGAAGATTCAGAATTGTGGAAATCCAGGAAATCCAGAATTGTGCAACCCTAGATGTGATTCATTCCCTCTTATCTGGGAAGATTCTTGCTAGTGCTTCACATTGCATATTTGTGTCCGTTTTTAATATTGAGATTGGATGATAAGACCAAAATGTTTTCAAGGGTTAAACAAATGTGTATAAAGAGTGGTTTTTTTGCACATTCTTTTCATTTTTGAATCCTTCATATTCAAAAAATGCTTCTGTTGAACCACTCATGTCTGTTACTGTTGATAGAGCAAAAACAATCCATCAATCATGCAGTCAGAAAAAATAAATACAACTATTAGATGCATTAAATGGGTTTGTGTCCATACAGAGTAAACAAATGATTTGCATGTCAGGTCAAGGGAAATATTATATACTTCACACTAGTGCAGGCAGGGGGGCAAACACTCCTCTTGTCGGTGCTCTGGTCTGTGGTGCGAAATGGCACCCTACAGTTGAAGTCGAAAGTTTACATACACCTTATCCAAATACATTTAAACTCAGTTATTCACAATTCCTGACATTTATTCCTAGTAAAATCCCCTGTCTTAGGTCAGTTAGCATCACCACTTTATTTTAAGAATGTGAAATGTCAGAATAATAGTAGAGAGAATGATTTATTTCAGCTTTTATTTCTTTCATCACATTACCAGTGGGTCAGAAGTTTACATACACTCAATTAGTATTTGGTAGCATTGCCTTTAAATTGTTTAACTTGGGTCAAATGTTTCGGGTAGCCTTCCACAAGCTTCCCACAATAAGTTGGGTGAATTTTGGCCCATTCCTCCTGACAGAGCTGGTGTAACTGACGTCAGGTCTTGTAGCCCTGCTTGCACACGCTTTTTCAGTTCTGCCCACACATTTTCTATGGGATTGAGGTCAGGGCTTTGTGATGGCCACTCCAATACCTTGACTTTGTTGTCTTTAAGTCATTTTGCCACAACTTTGGAAGTATGCTTGGGGTCATTGTCCATTTGGAAGACCCATTTGTGACCAGCTTTAACTTCCTGACTGATGTCTTGAGATGTTGCTTTAATATGTCCACATCATTTTCGATCTCATGATGCCATCTATTTTTGTGAAGTGCACCAGTCCCTCCTGCAGCAAAGCGCCCCCCAACATGATGCTGCCACCCCCGTGCTTCACGGTTGGGATGGTGTTTCTTCTGCTTACAAGTCCCCTTTTTCCTCCAAACATTACAATGGTCATTATGGCCAAACAGTTCTATTTTTGTTTCATCAGACCAGAGTACATTTCTCCAAAAAGTGCGATCTTTGTCTCCATGTGCAGTTGCAAACTGTAGTTTGGCATTTTTATGGAGGTTTTGAGCAGTGGCTTCTTCCTTGCTGAGCGGCCTTTCAGGTTATGTCGATATAGGACTCGTTTTACTGCGGATATAGATACTTTTGTACCTGCTTCCTCCAGCATCTTCACAAGGTTGTTTACTGTGCTGTTGTTCTGGGATTGATTTGCACTTTTCGCACCAAAGTACGTTCATCTCTAGGAACCAGAACGCATCTCCTTCCTGAGCGGTATGATGGCTGCGTGGTCCTATGGTGTTTATACTTGCGTACTATTGTTTGTACAGATGAACGTGGTACCTTCAGGTGTTTGGAAATTGCTCCCAAGGTGAACCAGACTTGTGGAGGTCTACAATTTTTTTCTGAGGTCTTGACTGATTTTCCTTTGATTTTCCTATGATGTCAAGCAAAGAGGCACTGAGTTTGAAGATAGGCTTGAAATACATCCACAGGTACACCTCCAATTGACTCAAAATATGTCAATTAGCCTATCAGAAGCTTCTAAAGCCATGACATCATTTTCTGGAATTTTCCAAGCTGTTTAAAGGCACAGTCAACTTAGTGTATGTAAACTTCTGACCCACTGGAATAGTGATCAGCCTCCAGTATTTATGCTGCAGTAGTTTATGTGTCGGGGGCTAGGGTCAGTTGGTTATACCTGGAGTACTTCTCCTATCTTATCCAGTGTCCTGTGTGATAAGTATGCCTCTCTCTAATTCTCTCGTTCTCTTCTTCTTTCTTCTCTCTCGGAGAACCTGAGCCCTAGGACCATACGTCACGGCAAACCGGGCATGATGACTCCTTGCTGTCCTCAGTCCACCTGGCCTTGCTGCTGTTCCAGTTTCAACTGTTCTGCCTGCTGTTATGGAACCCCTACCTGTTCAACTCTTAATGATCGGCTATGAAAAGCCAACTGACTTTTATTCCTGATTATTATTTGACCATGCTTGTCATTTATGAACATTTTGAAATCTTGGCTCTCTCTAATTCTCTCCTTCTCTCTTTCTTTCTCTCTCTCGGAGGACCGGAGCCCTAGGACCATACGTCAGGACTACCGGGCATGATGACTCCTTGCTGTCCCCAGTCCGCCTGGCCTGCTGCTATTCCAGTTTCAACTGTTCTGCCTGCGGTTATGGAACCCCTACCTGTCCCAGACCTGCTGTTTTCAATTCTTAATGATCGGCTATGAAAAGCCAACTGACATTTATTCCTGATTATTATTTGACCATGCTTGTCATTTATGAACATTTTGAAAATCTTGGCTCTCTCTAATTCTCTCCTTCTCTCTCTCTTTCTCTCTCTCGGAGGACCTGAGCCCTGGGACGGTGCGTCGGGGCTGCCGGGCGTGATGGCTCCTTGCTGTCCCAGTCCACCTGGCCTTGCTGCTATTCCAGTGTTCAGCTGTTCTGCCTGCGGTTATGGAACCGCACCTGTCCCGGACCTGCTATTTTCAACTCTTGATGATCGGCTATGAAAAGCCAACTGAAAATTATTCATGATTATTATTTGACCATGCTTGTCACTTATGAACATTTTGAACATCTTGGCATAGTTCTGTTATAATCTCCACCCAGCACAGCCAGAAGAGGACTGGCCACCCCTCATAGCCTGGTTCCTCTCTAGGTTTCTTCCTAGGTTTTGGCCTTTCTAGGGAGTTTTTCCTAGCACCGTGCTTCTACACTGCATTGCTTGCTGTTTGGGGTTTTAGGCTGGGTGTCTGTACAGCACTTCGAGATATTAGCTGATGTACGAAGGGCTATATAAAAATAAATTTGATTTGATTTGATTTGATATAGTGAAAAGATCTGTCTGTAAACAATTGTTGGAAAAATGTCTTGTGTCATGCATAAAGTAGATGTCCTAACCAACTTGCAAAACTATAGTTTGTTGACAAGAAATGTGTGGAGTGGTTGAAAAATGAGTTTTAATGACGAAACCTAAGTGTATGTAACTGTATACCCTATCCTTTTACAGAAGTGGGTTTGAGAAATATGCAAATGTGCAACCTTTTTTCCCAGACTTTCAGCACACATCTTCTAACATACAGTATGTGAGAGACATATACAGTATACTACTTACACACATTTTTTTGTATTGTATATTTCAATATATTAATATTAGTTTTTTGAAAAAGTAACATGAGAAAAAGAAGAATACACACTGCTCTTGCTAGTATCACTGCTCTTTAATAAGCTTTACGTATTGGCCTCAATAAAATCAAAATGTCAAAATCTTGATATAAATCTATATTTTCATTACCAGTGTCGTAAGAATTTCATGAATACTTTAAAATGGACATACATCCAGAGTTCCAAAGCTCACTACATTGAATTACACATAATTTAAATGCCCATTTCATAAAGAATGTAACAAACTGGACTATACCTTATGTAGTAACTTAGTTTGAAGAAATGGCGAATGGGTCTAAAAATGTGTTTGGCGTGTCGTAGTCTACATTCAGTCTACATGTTTTTAACTGCTATTTCCCGAAAGTCAAGCTCTTCCCACATGCCAAGTCACTTTTCTCAGTTTTAGAAGCATCTGCATAAACCACATTGTGTGTGGCTGTCCTTCAATATATTCCAGAGACTTGTCCATGGGGATTTATTGATGCGTTGTACATTTTTTATTCTCTAAAAACGTTCTTTTGAAAAATGTGTCAAAAAGGCATTCTTTATCATTTTACAGATAGAAAGAAGAACAATTTATTAATCCACAATCTGCTCTGAGTAATTCTAGTCCTGGAGTATCAAAATGAAACCAAAATATTAAGTCTGACAATCTAGTGTCCAGAAAAGTATTATATTTTTGTCTACATTCAACTGGTAAAAGTTGCTTGTGATGTGATTAAAGGGAGATAAAATCCTTAACAATATATTTTCCAACATTTTACGTTTTTATTCAATTGGGGTTCAAATTCAAATTGTAATGTAAAAAAATGAAGAAATGTTTGTGTAACCTGTATTGATGCAGCGTCCCTGTCCCCTGGGGTGTGTTGTGGATGTGCCTGTCACAGACGCTGGACCTTATCCACATCTCTGCTCTACCCGACCCTTCCCTGCCCCACCTGTGTTACGTCACACTGATGATTTAATCAAGGTGTGTCCAAAATGGCACCACATTCCCTATATAGTGCACATCTTTTGACCAGAGCCCATTATATGGTATAGGGTGCCATTTTCCATACAGACCAGAGCACCAACAAGAGACGTGTCTGCCCCCCTGCCTGCAGTTATGTATCATATTTCCCTTGACCTGACATTCAAATGACCTGTTTACTCTGACTGGACTCAGACCCATCTTAGAGTCCCAAATGTGCATGCAAAACCGCTAATAGTTGGACCGCTAATTTAAAAAAAAATCTGCTCTACAAAAAGTAAAAGACATGAGTAGTTCAACACAAGCATTTATTGAATATGAAGTATTAAAAAAAACAATAAATGTGGGTCTTATCCTCCCATCTCACTACTAAATACAAACACAAAAATGCATTGTGAAAGACAAGCAAGAAGATTGATAAATAATCTTCCCAGATAAAAGGGAATGAATCAAACCTAGGGATGCAAAATTCTGTATTTCCTTGTAATTCCCTCCTGATTCCTGGAATCTTCTGGCCAGGATTTCTGGAGAACCTTTTAGGTGAAGTTTCCAGAATATTGCAACCCTAAACCCTATTTTTGCCCGCACATCTACAACTACCAACCTCTTTACAAGCTATCACATAACAGTTGTAAACAGGTAACAATTGGCCCTCTGTATCAGATGAAACTGGGAATATAAACTCTCCCTCAGAGACCTTTGATGAAGGGCAGTTTCCCAGCCCTGTGGAGGTAGAGGAGGGGCTGCACAAACCCACTGACCACACTGATGTAGAAACACACATATTTGGCATAAAAAAACTGTCCAGAATCTAATCCTCCAATAAAAGGTAAAACCACTACCCATGGAAGGTAGTTTGCCATCATAAACACCATGATTATCAAAATGATCTTAAATGTCCTCATCTTCATGTTATTTGTCCCCTCCCTCTCTCTCTCCTCTTCCCCTGGCCCAGGCTGTTTCAAAGCCCTGAGAACTGAGAGGCAGCAGAATAACATAAATTAAATAAAGACCAGAACTTCACCGAAAGACACATAACATATGACAATTTGGTGTTCTTTTAACAAGCATAGAAGTAAAACTGATCCCAATCAAAACCAGCCAAACCAATCCAGAACACCCCACCTTGTATCTCAGGGGTCTGTACTTCAGGAAGACCACAGGGTGGAGAACTGCCAGGTAGCGCTCAAAACATATACAGCACTGGAACAGGGGGCGGCCGTGGAATATAAAACCACTAAAGAATGTAAGTAGAGCCAGGAGAGGGGGAATATGGAGGTGTATATAGACAAAGGCAAAGACAGCACACAGGCAGTAGAGGATCTCAGATACTGCCAAGTTGAGAGCGAAGAACTCTGAGGCCACCATCCCTCCGGCTCCGGTCAATATCAACCACAGCACGTAGCCATTGGTAGGTAGACTCAGGATGAGGTTGACTGCATAGCAGGCAGTTTTAAAAGTGTAAACTGGCTCCAGATGGCCAGAGAGGACAGTGGAATGGTTGGAATGGTTCATTTTTGTGCAAGCTCAGTTACGAAATGCGGGCTTTAACATTCCAATGGTCACACAGAAATAGAGAGAAAGAGAGAGAGAGAGAGAGAGAGTGACAACAACACCACAATGTTAACTCTTCATATCTAAGGCACATCAGAAAAACATAATTCAGAATATTAGTCAGTGTCTGCACTTTCCAATGAGAATTACCTGCCAACACACCTGTGTGACATATCACATTGCCATCCTCTGAAGCTACACCAAAGGACCACATGTCATGCAAATATCCTACTCAGTGTGTCAGGAACCACACCTATCAATGTGATTGATGCGGATGTGTGGGTGTTGCTACTGTAGGCCAACTTGTTAAACACAGAGCTGGTTTAAGCTACTACATGCTAACCAAAAATTATATATTTTCTTGATATGCTAGAATATGCTAGAAGTTATTTATCAAGTTGTTTACAAGGCTTACTGTAGATACAGAGTTCTAAAGAGACCAAAACATGTATGCAAAGGTTAATGAAGTGTCCCCCATTTGCTCATTCTTTGTTAGCTGTAGCTTCCTCATATAGTAGTACGAGTTGCACCCTGACATATGAGCATTAAATCATTGGATCTGATTCATTCAATACAATTTCGTTGTTGAGGCTTGCAACACAGAGCCACTCACCCTCACCAACACACCTCATTCATTACCGTCTGTAAACTGACGCTGCCCATCACATCACTTGATGGACCACACCTGACATGCAAATGTGATCCATTGGTTATGACAACACTTCAGTGTGATTGAAGAGAATATGCTGGGCTCTGTGGAAAGTGTTATGGATGGATAGGGCCCTGAGTTATTCTTGACCAGGTCAGGTCGAATGTGTAACTTATTTAGACATACGTGTTTACTCAGCTTGAGCCTTTTTTGGAAATAAGAAAAAAAGAGGGAAAATCTACAGTAATAAATCTAGTGATACTATTGGCATCAACAATACAACCAAAAATAGATGGAGGTAGTATTAATTATGAAAAAGTAATTCTACCTCAAGTTCATCTGCAGATCTATCAAACAGTCTGTTTCCGATTTAATAACTGAAAATGCAACTTGTCCATCACATATTAGAACTACATTCAAACAAATGGGTACATGTTCTTCCTTAGATTCCTCAATTATATTAAATAGTTTTGGGTCCATTCCTCTGTTGGATTAGACTTTTTTGGTCAGCATTTTCTAACAGTGAAAAATATAATATCAGTTTAAAATAGATTTTGAGATCTACATTTAACAGTGATTGTGGTCTATAAGATCTGCATAGTTGCTCAGCCTCCTTCAACTTACAGAAAACAAATCTGCTCGATAGCCAATTGGAGGAGGGAGGGTCTCGCCACCTAGCTTTAACACTGTGCTGGATAGGCTAACAACCAACATGTTGTTGTTCATGCTGTTCAGAAGATAAACCCCTGAGGGGAGGATTTGGTAACAAGCTAGCTGAAGGTAGTGCGTATTTGAGTGTCCTGTTAGATGTCATTGCTATGAAGAATGGCATCGACAAGATATTTAGTTTGACTTAATCGGATTTCTGTYATACATCATTTTCAATATCAAAACTAGGCAAAGTGCAAAAKAATATATACTTGTGTGAKAGATAATGTAGGAATAKAGTTTTTAAAAAGGACATAATGTAACGGTTTTCTTCCATAGGTGAAGGAGAGGACCAAAATGCAGCGCGGCTAGTGTTCAACATGTTTAATTAGACGAATAAACGGTAACACTAATACAAGTAACAAAATAACAAATGTGAAAACCGAGACAGCCCTATCTGGTGCAGACAAAACACAGAGACAGGAAACAATCACCCACAAAATCCCAACACAAAACAAGCCTCCTATATATGATTCTCAATCAGGGACAACGATTGACAGCTGCCTCTGATTGAGAACCATATTAGGCTGGACACAGAAACAGACAAACTAGACACACAACATAGAATTCCCACCCAGCTCACGTCCTGACCAACACTAAACAAGCAAAACACATAAGAACTCTGGWCAGGACGTTACACATAAGTAGTGGATATCATAAATAATTCAAATGTAATTGTATAAACTTTTATGAAGTAAATAATGAATTAGTTAGTCCTGTAAACATTTCAATGAAATTATTATAAAATGATTAATTAACCAACTAATTTTGATATTATATGAGTCTCTTAGGTCCACTGACTTCAGAATTGACATCAAATGTGTTTTCTGTAAGCAGGAGCAGGCTGAGCAACACTGTGGAACTGATATATTTTTCACTGTTTGTAGAAGCTGAACAAAAAGGGTTTATCGAAGAGAGGAAAGGACCAGAAAATAGAACTGATGCATGTAAGAAAGAAAATGTACACATTTGTTTGAATGTGGTTCCAGCACAACATTGACAAATTGCATTTTCAGTTTGACTTTGGAATCAGACTGTTTGATAGATTTGCAGATTAACTTGGTGTATAATTACTATTTCGTAATTAATAAAACCAATCCATATTTTTTGGGGTTGTATCGTTTATGACAATGGTATTACTAGAATTATTACTCTTTAGATTTCCCTCCATTATCTTATTTCCAATAAAGGCTGAAGCTGAGTAAAGAAATTTGGTCTAATAATAGATGCATCATTTAAAAAGTTTAACATTTGATCTGACCTGATCAGGAGTAACTCAGGGCCCTATCTGTCAGGACCCGGTGCGAGAAACAGTCACTAATAATCGTCAGAACCCAGAAGATGAGGCAGACACAGCAGTACTAGAGATGGTGGTTTAATTAAAGAACAAAATCTTCAGGCAAAGAAACTAAATCCACAATGTCCAAAAATAAAGCCAAGGAGCACAAAATGGAAATCCTCCAAAATACAAAAGAAACTCCACAAAGTGGTAAAAAACAGCAGGGAAAAACAAACCTCAAAAGACTACTCAAATAATACACAAGAACTAACCAGAGAACCTCTGGAAAATCCAATAAAAGAAATATCTGTAAAGAACAAGGCTTGGGCTGGGGCTGGGTGCTAACTTACAACACTGAGCAAGGACACACAGGTTTAAATACTAACAAGGGAATGACCTACAGGTGCAAACAATAATTAGAGCAGAAAAAACAAAAGGTACAAAAAAGGTGCAATGGGGACATCTAGTGACCAAAACCCGAACAGTCTTGGCCAAAACCTGACAGAATCCCCCTCCTAGGACCGGCTCCTGACGTTCCTACCAGCCTTCTCAGGGTGGAGGGTCCTGAACTGACGAATGAGGTCAGGGTCCAGTATGTCCTTGGCAGGAACCCAGGAGCGCTCCTCGGGACCGTAGCCTTCCCAGTCCACCAGATACTGCCAGGACCGCTGCACCCGGCGGGAATCCAGTATCCGGTGGACGGTATAAGCCGACTGGCCACCGATGACACGTGGCGGAGGGGAGGTCTGCCTGCCGGGGATAAGGGGAGAAAAAACAACAGGTTTTAATAAAGAAATGTGAAATGTTGGATTGATCTTAAGGGATCTGGGTAAGTGCAGGCGAAAAGTAACGGGATTGACTCTCCTGGCAATCTTAAAGGGACCGATGAACCTCTGGGACAGCTTGCGAGACTCCACCCATAGTGGTAAGTTCTTAGTTGAGAGCCATACTCTCTGGCCGGGGTACAGGGTAGGACCGGGACGGCGACGTCTGTTGGCTTGTCGTTGGTACTGCTGAGAGGAACGCAGAAGATTAAGACGTGCCTTCTTCCACGTAAGCCGACAGCGTCTGATGAACCTCGAGGCTGAAGGCACTCTGACTTCTGCCTCCTGGTCCGGGAACAATAGAGGCGCATAGCCAAACTGACACTCATGCGGGGATATACCAGTGGAGGAGGAGCACAAGGTGTTGTGCGCGTACTCGGCCCAAACAATGAAGGATGACCATGTGGACGGGTTGTTGGAAACCATGCATCTGAGGGTGGTTTCCAGCTCCTGATTCATCCTCTCAGTTTGGCCATTGGACTCCGGATGGTACCCTGAAGATAAACTGGCCGTGGCCCCTATGAGTTGGCAGAAGGCCTTCCAAAACCTTGAGCGAACTGGGGACCTCTGTCGGAAACCATATCTTGCGGAATCCCAAAGACTCGGAACACATGGTTAATCACAACTCAGCTGTTTCCTTGGCAGAAGGTAATTTGGTCAAGGGCAAACCTGGCCGCCTTAAGAAAACCTGTCGATGATGACTAGGATCGTAGTATTACCATGGGACGGAGGAAGGCCAGTAATAAAGTCCAACGAGATATGGGACCAGGGTCGGTGGGGAATAGATAAAGGGTGAAGGAGTCCTTGAGGGCGGAGGTGAGAAGATTTGCCCTGGCAGCACACGGAACAGGCCTTGACGAAAGTGGCAAGTCTTCTTTTATGGTGGGCCACCAGAACTTACGCTGGATGAACTCCAAGGTGCGACCTACGCCCGGGTGACAGGTGAGGCGAGAGGAGTGCCCCACAGAAGGACTTGGGACCTTGCTGCCTTGGGAACAAACAACCGATTAGCAGGACCTCCTCCAGGGCCCGGTTCGATGGCTTGAGCTTGTTTCACGGTATCCTCCACTTGCCACGAGATCGGAGCCACGATCTTAGGGCCGGAAGGACAGTCATGTCAGTATCTTCTCGAATGCGAGGAGAGTAGATTCGTGACAGGCGTCCGGTTTGAGATTCTCGACCCGGGTCTATAGGTGAGGATAACTGAAATCGGCTGAAGAAAAGAGACCATCGAGCTTGTCTGGAGTTCAACCGCTTCGCCTGCTGGATATACTCCAGATTTTTGTGGTCCGTAAGCACTTGAAACGGTTGAGAAGCCCCCTCGAGCCAGTGTCTCCATTCCTTCAATGCCATCTTAACCGCTAGGAGTTCCCGATCCCCCACATCGTAATTCCTCTCGGCCGGGTAAGCCGGTGAGAGAAGAAGGCGCAAGGATGAAGCTTCTTGTCTTCACCCCTCTGAGACAGGACAGCTCCAACCCAACCTCTGATGCGTCTACCTCCACCACAAAAGGTTCATCCGCCGTTGGTAGTGTCAGGATGGGAGCAGAGAGGATGCGCTGCTTGAGTCCTTGGAAGGCCGTCTCAGCTTCTCTTCCCCACAGAAACCTTGTGTTGCCACCCTTGGTTACAGCTGAGAGAGGGGCTGCCACCGAGCTGAAGTTCTTGATGAACTTGCGGTAAAAGTTGGTGAAGCCCAGGAAACGCTGAACTTCCTTAACGGACTTGGGGGGGGCCAATCCGCTACCGCCCCTACCTTCTTGGGGTCCATCTGGACTCGACCGGGTTCCACTATAAATCCCAGGAATTGTACTCGAGAGGAATGGAATTCACACTTTTCCGGCTTAACGTACAAATGGCTGTCTAGGAGGCGTTTGAGCACTTGTCTGACATGCTTAGTGTGTTCTTGAAGGGAGCTCGAAAGATGAGGATGTCATCCAAGTAAACAAACACGAAGATGTTAAGCATATCCCTAAGCACATCGTTATGAGCGCTTGGAACACAGCCGGAGCGTTGGTCAGGCCGAAGGGCATCACCGAGTATTCGTAGTGACCAGTAGGCGTGTTGAAAGCGGTCTTCCACTCGTCCCCGGGTTTGATCCGCACAAGATGGTATGCGTTCCGCAGGTCAAGCTTAGTGAAGACAACTGCTTCCTGGAGCAGCTCAAAGGCTGTGGCCATAAGGGGTAGCGGGTAGCGGTTCGGACGGTTATGGCATTGAGTCCCGGTAGTCGATGCAAGGTCGTATCCACGTCTTTCTTGGCACAAAGAAAAACTGCTCCCGCCGGCGAGGTAGATGGACGCATGAGGCCTGCTGCCAGAGCGTCCTTGATGTAGGTATCCATAGCAGCTCGTTCGGAAGGAGAAAGGGAAAAGATCCGACCCTGGGAGGCAGGTCCCCGGAAAACAGGTCGATGGTGCAATCGTAAGGTCTATGGGTGTGGTAGTTTGGTGGCCCTCTGTTTGCTAATACCAGTTTGAGGTCATGGTAACACTCGGACTCGGGAACAGGTGATGGATTCTAGAGACTGGGAAGGGAACTCGGAAGATACAAGTGGCTTGGCACGTAGGACCCCACTGCTTGATAGTGCCCACAGACCAGTCGATGTGAGGGTTATGGCTGTGAAGCCAGGGATAACCAAGGACGAGAGGGAACTCGGAACAGGAGATCAGATGAAAGTTCATCACTTCCTGGTGTTGGGAAACTGAAAGTCGCAAGGGGTAGTGGCACGAGTAACAAGTCCAGATCCCAAAGGGCTTCTATCCAACGTAGTAACCCTTATGGGGTCACTCAGAGGTTCAGAAGGAACGCCATTCTCTTTCGCCCAGACCCCATCCATGAAGTTACCTGCGGCTCCAGAGTCTACCAAGGCTTGAAGAGAAAACTCGTGGTCGTCCCAGGAAAGGGTAACTGGAATGAGCAGGCGGGAGTTGATGGATGGGAGGAGGTTATGTTTCCCGTTACAGTCCTCCCAGGCCTGCACGGGAGAGTGCGTTTCCCTGGAGCCCGGGACACGTGGAGCGGAAATGGCCCGGTTTGTCGCAATATAGACAGCATCGCTCCCTCATCCGGCGGTCTCTCTCAGCCTGGGAGATGCGTCCAACCTGCATGGGTTCTGGTGGAGCCAGCGAGGATAAAGGTGGAGACTCGGAGCTGGAACGATAGGAGCTAGGGTGAGCGGTCTACGGTTGAGTTTCTCTCTCTCTCAGACGCTGGTCTATGCGTGAAGCCAACTTGATAGGGACTCGAGGTTGTCCGGTGGTTCCCGAGTGCCCAGTTCATCTTGGATGGTGTCAGAAAGACCCTTCAAAAAACACACTGTGAGCGCCTCGTCGTTCCAGCCACTTGCTGCTGCCACAGTGCGAACTGGATGGCATAGTCCGTCACGCTGCGCCGACCTTGGCGAGGAGTCAGGAGCTGTTTGGCTGAGTCAGGGCCGTTGGTAGGACCTTGAAACACTCGCTTGAATTCTTCAGCAAAGGTAGAGTAGCTGGCACAGCAGGGACTTTGGGCATCCCACACAGCAGTAGCCCAGGGCTAGGGCTTTTTCCGACAGGGGTGATGATATATCTATCTTGGACGGTCGGTGGGAAACGACGATGGTTGCAGCTCAAAGGAGAGAGAACATTGGGTGAAAAACCCCTTACAAACACTCGGATCCCCTGAGAACCGTTGGGAGGCGCAGACGAGGTTCAGCCAGGGGGTTAACTGCCAGGGCACTTGAATCTGATGAACTGGAGCAGAAGCGGTTGCCGGGGAAAGTCGATCCGAAATCTGCTTTATGGAAGTCAGCATCTCTGACAGAAGTTGAGAATGTCTAGCCATTAAGGCCTCTTGCTGAACCAGAGCAGCTTCGTGGTTGGACAGTCCCCTCGTGGTGGGACAGCATGGAAAAAAGATCCTGGTACTGGCTGCCTCTGGGTTCATTATAAAGGCTCAGTGTTTCTGTCAGGACCCGGTGCGAGAAACAGTCACTAATAATCGTCAGAACCCAGAAGATGAGGCAGACACAGCAGTACTAGAGATGGTGGTTTAATTAAAGAACAAAATCTTCAGGCAAAGAAACTAAATCCACAATGTCCAAAAATAAAGCCAAGAGGCACAAAATGGAAATCCTCCAAAATACAAAAGAAACTCCACAAAGTGGTAAAAAACAGCAGGGAAAAAACAAACCTCAAAAACTACTCAAATAATACACAAGAACTAAACCAGAGAACCTCTGGAAAATCCAATAAAAAGAAATATCTGTAAAGAACAAGGCTTGGGCTGGGGCTGGGTGCTAACTTACAAACACTGAGCAAGGAACTGAGGAACACACAGGGTTTAAATACTACAAGGATGACCTACAGGTGCAAACAATAATTAGAGCAAGAAAACAAAAGGTACAAAAAAGGTGCAATGGGGACATCTAGTGACCAAAACCCGAACAGTCTTGGCCAAAAACCTGACACTATCCATCCATAACACTTTCCACATTCATATCAATTTCTCTTCAATCATACTAAAGTGTTGTCATAAGCAATGGACAACATTTGCATGTCAGGTGTGGTCCATCAAGTGATGGTTGAGTGGTTGTGTGTTGTATTCCTCAAAGATGAAATTTGATTGAATCAAATTAATCACTCCAATGATTTGACACCAATAGGGCAGAGTGCCACTACTACTACTATAATATGGAGGAGGCTACAGCAAACTAAGACTGAGCAAATGTCAGAGGACACTTCATTAACCTTTGCATACACATTTTGGTCTCTTTGGAATTCTACAGTAAGCCTTGTGTACAACTTGATAAAAAGCATCTGTATATTCTAGCATGTCAAGCAATTTATTATTTTTGTCTAGCATGTAGTGACAAGTAGGCTACAATAGCAACAGCAACGCATCCTCATCAATCATATTTATAGGTGTGGTTCCTGTCACACTGAGTAGGATATTTGCATGGCATGAGGTCCTTGGTTGTAGCTACAATGTGATGTGCCACACAGTGTGTTGGCAGGTATTTGATGTAGCCTATAGATGTACCTAGCTCACTTCTAAGGAGAGACACAATCGATAAAAAGACCCTGAAGAGAGGACCCACCAATAACAGAGTTCAGGTTGGTTGAATCTTTTTATCTCTGAGATTAGAAGTGTAACTGAGTTAATGTTTTGTATTTAAATGACTTTCAATCATTTATCTTTTTTCATGGAAAGTGCAGATACTGACTGATAATCTAAATGATGTTTTTCTGATGTGCCTTTGATATGAAGAGTAAACATGGTGGTGTTTCTTGTCACGTCTGTCTGTCTTCTCTCTCTCTCTGGAAGCTGGTACTTCCAAACTGAGGTTGGTATAATAAAAAAATGAACTCCTCCAACCATTCCTCTGTCTCTCTTGGCTATCTGGACTTAATTTGCTGTCGTCACTGCCTGCTATGCAGTCAACCTCATCCTGAGTCTACCCACCAACGCTACGTCCTGTGGCTGATACTGACCGCACGGAGGGACGGTGGCCTCAGAGTTCTTCGCTCTCAACTTGGCTGTATCTGAGATACTCTTCTGCCTGTCTTCTGTCTTTGTATTTGTCTACATACACCTCCCTATTCCTCCTCTCCTGCTCTAGCAGCTTCTTTAATGGTTTTATAATCCCAGGCCGCCCCCTGTTCCAGTGCTGTATATTTTTGAGCGCTACCTGGCAGTTGTCCACCCTGTGGTCTTCCTGAAAGTACAGACCCCTGAGATACAAGGTGGGGTGTTCTGATTGGTTTGGCTGTTTTGATTGGTTCTTTTTTTTTTGTTTTAACAAGAAATTTCATATTTTATGTGTTTTGGTGAATTTGGTCTTACTTTCATTTATGTTATTCTGCTGCCTCTCAGTTCTCAGGGCTTGAAACAGCCTGGGCCAGGGGAAGGGAGAGAGAGAGGGAGGGGACAAATAACATGAAGATGAGGCATTTAAGATCATTTTGATTATCATGGTTCTATGATGGCAGACTACTTTTCCATGGTTAGTGGTTTTACTTTTGAATGGAATCTTTGATTCGGGGCAGTTTTTTAATGTCACATATGTGTGTTCTCTTCATCAGTGTGGTCAGTGGGTTTGTGCAGCCCCTCCTCTACCTCCACAGGGCTGGAAACTGCCTTGTATCAGAGGTCTCTGAAGGAGATTGATACCCTCTGTTTCATCTGATACACAGGGAATTGTAACCTGTTTGTTTACAACTGTTATGTGATATCTTGTAAAGAGGTTGGTAGTTGTAGATGCGCTGGCAAAAATATATATGTGTTTTGATTAGGGTTGCCATATTCAGGTAAATTTACCTAATGTTCTCCAGAAATCCTGGTCAGAAGATTCCGTAATCAGGAGGGAATTACCAGGACATCCAGAATTTGTAACCTAGGTTTGATTCATTCCATCTTATCTGGGAAGATTACTTATCAATCTTCTTGCTAGTGTTCACATTGCATCTTTGTGTCTGTATTTATTAGAAGTTCGGACTAAAGACCAACATATTTTCAATGGGTTTTTTTATCCTTAATATTCAATAAAAACCTTTGTTGAACTGTTCATGTATTTTTTTAACTTGTACTTTTTGAATAGAAGAAACAATTCAGCAAACATGCTGTCAGAAAACTTTTAAGAACTGTGAGAGGTCTTTGCATACACATTTGTGTCTTAGATGGGTTTGGGTCCAGTCAGAATTAACAGGCTATTTGCATGTCAGGTGAAAGGAAATATGATATACTCTAAATGAGTGCAAGCAGGCAGGGGCGCTGACACTCCTCTTGTCTGTGCTCTCGTCGGTGTCCAAAATCGCACCCATATATTATTTTATGGGTCATTCTACAGAAGTGGTGCAAATTGGGGGTTGAAAAAATTGTATCCTGTTTTCCCCAAACTTTCAGCACATATGTCTTCCAACATAATGTCAGTTTGATATACTGTATATAATGCTTACAAACTTTTGATGTATTGCATATTTTAACATATTTACTTGAATTCCTTACCTAACTGTAACCAGTGGCGACCTGTCAACCAGGGCAGGTAGGGCAGAGCCACACCTCTTCTGAGCCCCACCTTTTTATCCCCCCAAAAATATATATATTTAAATAAATAAAAAATTGGCCATGCTGTCAATCCAGCATGACTTCTGCCGCGCTCAGAACAAGTGGATACTAATAACTGGGAAATCTGACATCAGTGAGCTCAAGACAACTGGGAACTCAGGAAAAACTCTGAATTGCAAGTCGGGAACTCTGGCCTCTTTCTCGAGCTCCGACTTGAAGATCACTGACGTCATCATGATTCAACCTTTTTTCAGAGTTCGCAGTTGTCTTGAAACCACCATAAATCCAGAGAATGTCTGACTTTGATTACAAAGTTTGGTGACAAAATTATGTAATATGCCAGGGAGATATGTATACTGTAGCTAAGAAAGTAATACTAAGTGTATGTTGTGTAGTACGCTGGTAGTAGCCCATGTGCCTCACCCTAATAATTTGGTCCCTTTTCCGCTCTTAATTTTGACGACTTTTGTGACTTAGTGGTGCACATATAGTCTGTTTTAGAGAAATGTAATCATTGAATATTGTAAGAGCTTTCATTGTCTGCTTCTATGCCCCCTTTGTTTATCCTACTGTTCTGAATTGGTGTACAGGGAGAATACTGTAAGAACGGTCCATGTTCTGAATTCTGTCGCTGTACATTTCAGTGCTGAACAAATAGTTATATTGACTACGTCCGTCCTACCTCGCTCATTAATGTCTTAATCGAAATTACGGATTGACTCTTATCCGCTAGTCGTTCATTTATGCCATAGTTTGTACATCTCAATTGTCAGTAGAAACCACAATTGTTTAAGCAAGTCAGACATGTTTGCTAGGTTTTTTTGTTCACTGCCATTCACGGCTCCGCTGATGACTAGGTGTAGCAGTGGCAAGGTGTTGGGACCGCATTTGGGTCTCTGCTGTTGGCACAGCTTTAAGTAGGCCCTAACAGTTTGTGGGTACCTTTGGTCACCATTACAGTGCAATTAATGTATAGTTTAGTGTTGGGTTGTGTAGTGGCTTTGCTGGCTTGCATAAAAACATTTTGTTTGGCCCCACCAAGATTTACATGCTAAAATCAGCACTGACTGTATCACTATTGAAACATTGTTAAATAGTTGTAACAAAGGGAGAACCATGCATAGTAATGATCATTTTGATTAACCTTCTATTACAGATTCGTTTTAGACATTTGCATCTACATACCAAATTCATTAAATAGTAAAAACAAGATTTTCAAATCCTTTCATTTTAAATTACAGAAATGTAATCTATTGTTATCTGTACAATTTTCAATGTTGATTGTATGAATCTGAAACTTGTT
This sequence comes from Salvelinus sp. IW2-2015, assembly GCF_002910315.2. Classification (NCBI taxonomy): domain Eukaryota; kingdom Metazoa; phylum Chordata; class Actinopteri; order Salmoniformes; family Salmonidae; genus Salvelinus; species Salvelinus sp. IW2-2015. The sequence continues at coordinate 50,648,792 of NC_036853.1, forward strand.
GATCGATTGAATTACTTATGTATTTATTTAAATATGTTGTTCAGTGTTCAAATTCCCACTTTCCTGATCTTTATTTTGGCTACATAACAGCTAAGTGTCAATCATAGAGCTACTGTAACGTTTGTCTTGCGGAGAGAGATTGGACCAAGGCGCAGCGGGTGATGAAGACATTAATGAATTTATTTAACAAGACGTAAACGAACACTAACACGAAAATATACTTGAAAAATATACAAAAACAACAAAACGATGTGACAGACCTGAACTTGAGCACTTACATAAACACGAAGAACGCACGAACAGGAACAGACTACACAAACGACACAGTCCCGTGTGGTAACACATACAGACACGAGATACAATCACCCACAAACAAACAGTGAGAACATCCTACCTTAATATGGTTCTCAATCAGAGGAAATGTCAAACACCTGCCTCTAATTGAGAACCATATCAGGCAACCCATTTAAAACAAAATAGAAACACATAACATAGAATGCCCACCCAACTCACGCCCTAACCAACTAAACACATACAAAAATAAGAGAAAACAGGTCAGGAACGTGACAGCTACGCAATACAAAAGTATGTGGACAGTCCTTCAAATTAGTGGATTCGGCTATTCAGCCACACCCGTTGCTGACAGGTATAAAAATCCGAGCCACAGACTTCTGGTATGAGAGTTCACAGCCCTGCAATTCTGCATTTATGTCCAACAAGTCAGTTAATCAAATTTCTGCCCTGCTAGAGCTGCCCCGGTTAACTGTAAGTGCTGTTATTGTGAAGCGGAAACGTCTAGGAGCAACAAGAGCTCAGCCACCAAGCAGTTGTCCACTCAAGCTCACAGAACGAGACAGCCGAGTGCTGAGGCGCGTTGTGCGTAAAAATCATCTGTCCTCGGTTACAACACTCACTACCGAGTTCTAAACTGCCTCTGGAAACAAAGTCCGCACTAGAACAGTTTGTCAGGAGCTTCATGAAATGAGTTTCCATGGCTGAGCAGCTGCACAAAAGCCTAGGATTACCATGCGCAAAGCCAAGCATCGACTGGAGTGGAGTAAATCTTATAGCTATTGGACTCTGGAACAGTGGAAACACGTTCTCTKKAGGGATGAATCACGCTTCACCAACTGGCAGTTCAACGGATGAATCTGGGTTCTGCGGATGCCAGGAGAATGTTACCTGCCCAATGCATAGTGTCAACTGTTAAGTTTGGTGGAGGAGCAATAACGGTCTGGGGCTGTTTTTCATGGTTTGGGAAAGGCCCTCTTGTTCACGTGAAGCGAAATCTTAATACTACATCACACAATGACAATCTAGTAGATTCTGAGCTTCCAAATTTGTGGCAAAAGTTCGGGGAATGCTCTTTTTGTTTCAGCATGACAGTGTCCCTGTGCACTAAGCAAGGTCCATACAAGTTCCATACAGAAATGGTTTGTTGCGATCGGTGTGGAAGAACTTGACTGGCCTGCTCAGAGCCCTGACTTCAACCACATCAAACACCTTTGGGATGAGTTGGAATGCAGACTGTGAGCCAGGCGTAATCGCATAACATCAGTGCTGACCTCACAATGCTCTTGTGGCTGAATGGAAACAAGTCCATGCAGCAATGTTCCAACATCTAGTGGAAAGCCTTCCCAGAAGAGTGTGGGCTGTTATAGCAGCAAAAGGGGACCCAAATCCATATTAATGCCCATAATTTTGGAATGAGATGTTGATGAGCAGGTGTCAACGAGCAAGTGTCCACATATAGTGTATCTTGACAGACATTGGTTGCAAGCAGGACTAAGGCAGAGAGGAAGAGACAAAGAGAGAGGGTTTACTCTTACCAAAACAAGTCCAATGCATATCTATGGGGCTTAATATGCAGACCTAAGTTTGTCGCCTTCATTCGGAACGACTCCCAGGGAATATAAAAATCATAAAATCATATAAAATGTTATTGGTCACATACACGTTTAGCAGATGTTATTGCGGGTGTAGTGAAATGTTTCTAGCTCCGACAGTGCAGTAATATCTAACAAGTAATATCTAACAATTTCACAACAATACACACAAATATAAAGTGAAGGAATGGAATTAAGAATATATAAATATTTGGACGTGCAATGTCAGAGCAGCATAGACTAAAATACAGTGGAATAGAATAGAATACATATATTATATTCGGAAACATAATGTTAACTTTCACTGCTACGCAGATGACACACAGCTGTACATTTCGATGAAACATGGTGAAGCCCCAAAATGTCCCTCGCTGGAAGCCTGTGTTTCAGACATTAGGAAGTGGATGGCGGCAAATGTTCTCCTTTTAAACTCGGACAAAACAGATATGCTTGTTCTAGGTCCCATGAAACAAAGAGATCTTCTGTTGAATCCGACAATGAATCTTGATTGTTGTACAGTCGTCTCAAATAAAGCTGTGAAGGACCTTGGCGTTACTCTGGACCCTGATCTCTCTTTTGATGAACATATCAAGACTGTTTCAAGGATATCTTTTTTCCATCTACGTAACATTGCAAAAATCAGAAACTTTCTGTCCCAAAATTATGCTGAAAAATGTATCCATGCTTTTGTTACTTCTAGGTTAGACTACTGCAATGCTCTACTTTCCGGCTACCCGGTTGAAGCACTAAATTAACTTCAGTTAGTACTAAACACGGCTGCTAGAATCTTGACTAGAAACCAAAAATGTTATCATATTACTCCAGTGCTAGCCTCTCTACACTGGCTTCCTGTTAAGGCAAGGGCTGATTTGAAGGTTTTACTGCCAACCTACAAAGCGTTACATGGGCTTGCTCCTATCTTTCTTCCAGATTTGGTTCTGCCGTACATACCTACATGTACGCTATGAACACAAGACGCAGGCCTCCTTACTGTCCCTAGAATTTCTAAGCAAACAGCTGGAGGCAGGGCTTTCTCCTATAGAGCTCCATTTTTATGGATGGTCTGCCTATCCATGTGAGAGACGCAGAATCGGTCTCAACCTTTAAGTCTTTATTGAAGACTCATCTCTTCAGTGGATCCTATGATTCTTTCTTTCTTTCTCTCTCTCGGAGGACCTGAGCCCTAGGACCATGCCTCTGGACTACCTGGCATGATGACTCCTTGCTGTCCCCAGTCCACCTTGCCGTGCTGCTGCTCCAGTTTCATCTGTTCTGCCTGCAGTTATGGAACCCTGACCTGTTCAACGGACGTGCTACCTGTCCCAGACCTGCTGTTTTCAACTCTCTAGAGACAGCAGGAGCGGTAAAGATACTCTGAATAATCGGCTATGAAAAGCCAACTGACATTTACTCCTGAGGTCATGACCTGTTGCACCCTCGACAACCACTGTGGTTATTATTATTTGACCCTGCTGGTCATTTATGAACATTTGAACATCTTGGCCATGTTCTTTTATAATCTCCACCCAGCACAGCCAGAAGAGGACTGGCCACCCCTCATAGCCTGGTTCCTCTCTAGGTTTCTTCCTAGGTTTTGGCCTTTCTAGGGAGTTTTTCCTAGCCACCGGGCTTCTACACCTGCATTGCTTGCTGTTCTGGGTTTTAGGCTGGGTTTCTGTACAGCACTTTGAGATATCAGCTGATGTAAGAAGGGCTATATAAATACATTTGATTTGATTTGATTAGTTCTTGTGCGTGAGAGTGGTAGCTCAACATTTTCTTTCTCTATTGTATTGAATAGTTTACCGTCCGGTTGAAATATAACGATTATTTATGTTAAAAACAAGCTGAGGATTGATTATAAAAAGTTTGACATGTTTCTACGAACTTTACAGATACTATTTGGATTTTTCGTCTGCCTGTTGTGACTGAGCCTGTGGATTACTGAAGAAAACGCACAAACAAAACTGAGGTTTTTGGATATAAAGAGAGACTTTATCGAACAAAACAAACATTTATTGAGTAAATTAATGTCTTCTGAGTGCAACCATATGGAGATCATCAAAGGTAAGTGATTAATTTTATCTCTATTTCTGACTTGTGTAACTCTTCTACTTGGCTGGTTACTGTTTGTAATGATTTATGTGCTGGGCGCTGTTCTCAGATAATCGCATGGTATGCTTTCGCCGTAAAGCCTTTTTGAAATCTGACACCGTGGTTGCATTAACAAGAAGTTCATCTTTAAACCTATGTATAACACTTGTATGATTTATGCATTTTTATAATGAGTATTTCTGTTTTTGAATTTGGCGCTCTGCAATTTCACTGGATGTTGGCCAGGTKGGACGCTAGCGTCCCACGTACCCTAGTGAGGTCATTTAAACATTRAACAACATAATTAGTTAGATACATAAGTCATTTCAGATTCATACAATCAACATTGARCATTTGACAGAGAATAAGAGAGCTGATACTTCTCTAATTTCAATGTAAAGGKTTTGAAAATCTTGTTTTCAMTATTTTATTAATTTRGTATACAGATAAAAATGTCTCAAAGAAATCTGTAATATAAGGTTAATTAAAATGATCACTACTCTRCATGGTTCTCCCTTTGTTGCAACTTGTTCACTATGTTTTGGTAGTGATACACTTATTTGGGTGGTAAGGAATTCAGGTTAATATATTGAAATATACAAAAAAAGTGTGGAAGTAGTATAGGGTATATGTCTATCCCAGAACAACAGCAAAGGACCTTGTGAAGATGCTGKAYGAAACGGGTACAAAAGTATCTATATCCACAGTAAAACGAGTCCTATATCGACATAACCTGAAAGGTCGCTCAGCAAGGAAGAAGCCACTGCTCCAAAACCGCCATTAAAAAGCCAGACTATGGTTTGCAATTGCACATGGGGACAAATATCGTACTTTTTTGAGAAATGTCCCCTGGTCTATTTAAACAAAAAAAGAACTGTTTGGCCATAATGACCATCGTTATGTTTGGAGGAAAAGTTAAACCAGCTCTGTCAGGAGGAATGGGCCAAAATTCACTCAACTTATTGTGGGAAGCTTGTGGAAGGCTACMTGAAACGTTTGACCCAAGTTAAACAATTTTAAGGCAATGCTACCAAATACTGATTGAGTGTACGTAAACTTCTGACCCACAGGGAATGTGATGAGAGAAATAAAAGCTGAAATAAATCATTCTCTCTACTATTTCACATTCATAAAATAAAGTGGTGACCCTAACTGACCTAARACAAGGAATTTTTACTAGGATTAAATGTCAGGAATTGTGAAAAACTGCGTTTAAATRTATTTGGCTAAGGTTTATGTAAACTTCCGACTTCAACTGTACTTATGTTTGACAGCGCATCTACAACTACCAACCTCTTCACAAGATATCCCCTAACATTTGTATACAAACAAACAGGTTACAATTGTCCCTCTATTAGGTGAAACTGGGGGGTATCAACTCTCCMTCAGARACCTCTGATACAGGGTAGTGTCCCAGCCCTGTGGAGGTAGAGGARGGGCTGCACAAACCCACTGACCACACTGATGAAGAGACAAATATATGTGGCATGAAGCAACTGCCCWGAATCTAATATTCCAATAAAAGGGAAAACCAYTWCCCATGGGAGGTWGTTYRCMATYATAGACACCAGAATAATCAAAATRATCTTAAACGCCCTCATCTTCATGTTATTTGTACCCTCCCTCTCTCTCTCCCCTTCTCCCGGCCCAGGCTGTTTCAGAGCCCTGGGAACTGAGAGGCAGCAGAATAACATCAATGAAATTAAGACCAGAACTTCACCCAAAGACAAATRATACATGACCTATTGGTGGTGTACAATCATAATAGTAAAACAGAACAAAATCCTAACAAACCAAACCAATCCAGAACACCCCACCTTGTATCTCAGGGGTCTGTACTTCAGGAAGACCACAGGGTGGACAACTGCCAGGTAGAGCTCAAAACATATACAGCACTGGAACRGGGGGCGTTCTGGGAGAATAAAACCACTAAAGAATGCTGCTAGAGCTAGGAGAGGAGGAATAGGGAGGTGTATGGAGACAAAGACAAAGACAGCACACAGGCAGTAGAGGATCTCAGATACAGCCAAGTTGAGAGCGAAGAACTCTGAAGCCATCGTCCCTCTGGCTTTGGTCAGTATCAGCCACAGGACGTAGCCGTTGGTGGGTAGACTCAGGATGTGGTTGACTGCATAGCAGGCAGTGTTTAAAGCATAACCTGGCTCCAGATAGCAGAAGAGGTCAGCGGAATGGTTGGAAGAGTTCATTTTTGTGTAAGCTCAGTTATGAATTACGGACTTTAACGTTCCAATGACCACACAGAAAGAGAGAGAGAGGTAACAACAGCTACATGTTAGGTCTCCATATAAAAGGCACATCAGAAAAACATCATTCAGAATATTAGTCAGTGTCTGCACTTTCCAATGAAAATGACCTGAATTGAATTGTAAGAAATTTCAATACAAACATTTCACTCAGTTACACTGCCAATATCAGAGACTAAAAATTGTAATCCAATCTGAACTCTGTGATTGGTGTCTCCTCTCTTCCCATTCTCTTTGCGATTGTGTCTCTCCTTAGAACTGAGCTTGGTACAACTATAGACTACATCAAATACCTGCCATCACACCTGTGTGACATATCACATTTCCAACCCCTAATCCATTGTTTATGACTACACTTTAGTATGATTCAAGAGAATATGCTGTGCTCTGTGGAAAATGTCAAGGATGGATAGGGCCCTGAGTTTTTCTGACCAGGTCTGGTCAAATGTGTCACTTATTTAAATTATGCCTTTTTTATTATTAAAGCCTTTATTGGAAATAAGAAAACATAGCGTACATCTACAGTAATAATTATTGTGATACTATTGTCATCAAAAATACAAAATCAAAAATAGAATGGTAGTATTAATTCTGAAAAAGTAATTCTACCTCAAGTTCATCTGCAGATCTATCAAACAGTCTGTTTCCGATTTAAAAACGGAAAATGCATATTTTCCATCACATACTAGAACTACATTCAAACAAATGGGTACATTTTCTTTCTTATATGACTCAATTATATGAAATAGTTTTGGGTCCATTCCTCTGTTGGATTAGGTTTATTTGGTCAGCATGTACAAACAATGAAAAATATAATATCAGTTGTAAATAGATTTTGAGATCAACATTTAACAGTGATTGTGGTCTATAAGATCTGCATAGTTGCTCAGCCTCCTCCTGCTTACAAAAAACAAATCTTCTCGGTAGCCAATTGGAGGAGGGAGGGTCTCGCCACCTAGGTTTGACACTATGCTGGATAGGCTAACAACCAACATGCAGTTTTACATGCTGTTCAGAAGATACACCCCTGAGGGGAGGTTTTGGTAACAAGCTAGCTGAAGGTAGTACGTATTTGAGTGTCCTGTTAGATGTCAATGCTATGAAGAATGGCATCGACAGGATATTTACTTCGACTTAATCTGATTTCTGTCATACATCATTTTCAATATCAAAACTCAGCAAAGTACAAAAAATATACTTGTGTGATAGATTATGTGGTAATAGCGTTTTAAAAAAGGAGTTAAGTAAAAAAGGAGATACAGTAAGTAGTGGATATAATAAAACAATTGAAATGACATTTTAGAAACTTTTAGAAAGTTAATAGTGAATAAATTAATCCCGTTGACTTTTCAATTCAATGATTATAACATGACTAACCAACTGATTTTGATGTTAATAGAGTCTGTTAGGCATTGGTGGAAATCCCAGGGAGACCCCCCCCCCATCCTGGGAAAAATATGATTTCCCCCCCCATTATATCACTGTAAACATAACTACGTAATTTCAAAAATATTAATAATACGCAATGAAAGCACTTGTGCTGATTATAGACACTTAATAGTGCGTTTTCAAGTTTCATAAGATTGCGAGCTCCCGCCCTTTGACTCACAATGGTTTTGATCCACCGCCTCCCCCCAGTGACACGGCATTGTCCAGTTACCTCAGTGATTTAGTTTAGTTTACTTTATTCATTTGACCATTTAAAAAAACAAGCACACATAACATTTAAAAGCCATACATGCACATTAATAAAATCATCGAGGATAACACACAATAAAGTCTGGGACTTATTTCCATTGTGGTCCTCTTGAGACAAGATGGCTAGACAAGATCAAACACAGTATAGCAGTGAAATAATAAAACAAAAACATAAAAGAAGAACATCTACAGTGGGGAGAACAAGTATTTGATACACTGCCGATTTTGCAGGTTTTCCTACTTACAAAGCATGTAGAGGTCTGTCATTTTTATCATAGGTACACTTCAACTGTGAGAGACGGAATCTAAAACAAAAATCCAGAAAATCACATTGTATGATTTTTAAGTAATTAATTTGCATTTTATTGCATGACATAAGTATTTGATCACCTACCAACCAGTAAGAATTCCGGCTCTCACAGACCTGTTAGTTTTCTTTAAGAAGCCCTCCTGTTCTCCACTCATTACCTGTATTAACTGCACCTGTTTGAACTCGTTACCTGTATAAAAGACACCTGTCCACACACTCAACAAACAGACTCCAACCTCTCCACAATGGCCAAGACCAGAGAGCTGTTTAAGACATCAGGGATAAATTGTAGACCTGTACAAGGCTGGGATGGGCTACAGGACAATAGCAAGCAGCTTGGTGAGAAGGCAACAACTGTTGGCACAATTATTAGAAAATGGAAGAAGTTCAGATGACGGTCAATCACCCGCGTCTGGGGCTCCATGCAAGATCTCACCTCGTGGGGCATCAATGATCATGAGGAATGTGAGGGATCGCCCAGAACTACACGGCAGGACCTGGTCAATGACCTGAAGAGATCTGGGACCACAGTCGTCAAAGAAAACCATTAGTAACACACTACGCCGTCATGGATTAAAATCCTGCAGCGCACGCAAGGTCCCCCTGCTCAAGCCAGCGCATGTCCAGGCCCGTCTGAAGTTTGCCAATGACCATCTGGATGATCCAGAGGAGGAATGGAGAAGGTCATGTGGTCTGATGAGACAAAAATAGAGCTTTTTGCTCTAAACTCCACTCGCCGTGTTTGGAGGAATAGAAGGATGAGTACAACCCCAAGAACACCATCCCAACCGTGAAGCATGGAGGTGGAAACATCATTCTTTGGGGATGCTTTTTTGCAAAGGGGACAGGACGACTGCACCGTATTGAGGGAGGATGGATGGGGCCATGTATCGCGAGATCTTGACCAACAACCTCCTTCCTCAGTAAGAGCATTGAAGATGGGTCGTGGCTGGGTCTTCCAGCATGACAACGACCCGAACACACAGCCAGGGCAACTAAGGAGTGGCTCCGTAAGAAGCATCTCAAGGTCCTGGAGTGGCCTAGCCAGTCTCCACACCTGAACCCAATAGAAAATCTTTGGAGGGAGCCGAAAGTCCGTATTGCCCAGCGACAGCCCCGAAACCTGAAGGATCTGGAGAAGGTCTGTATGGAGGAGTGGGCCAAAATCCCTGCTGCAGTGTGTGCAAACCTGGTCAAGAACTACAGGAAACGTATGATCTCTGTAATTGCAAACTAAGGTTTCTGTACCAAATATTCAGTTCTGCTTTTCTGATGTATCAAATACTTATGTCATGCAATAAAATGCAAATTAATTACTTAAAAATCATACAATGTGATTTTCTGGATTTTTGTTTTAGATTCCTTCTCTCACAGTTGAAGTGTACCTATGATAAAAATTACAGACCTCTACATGCTTTGTAAGTAGGAAAACCTGCAAAATTGTCAGTGTATCAAATACTTGTTCTCCCCACTGTATCTCATCATTCCAGTTACATCATAGGGGTTATTCATATTTTCACAGAGGACATCAAACATATTTTAACTTTATTTTTTAAAGCTGTCCAGAGAGGATGTTGTTTTTCTAGGCAGAGGCAACTCATTCCATTCTGAGGCTCCAGTATACAAGAAAGTACCTTTCCCAGCATTACTCCTGAACCTGTATAAGCACACATCAGCAACATCTGATCTGGTGCTGTGATTGTGTGCATCCCTAACACGAGGAAAGTAATCACTTAGATATCTGGGCGCAGGACCATAAATACTCCTGTAAATCAAACCTAGCCTAATCTGGGACACCCTAGCCTCAACAGGCAGCCAGTTTAGTTCCTGAAAGCAGCTCCTGCCTATGTGAGTATGTGGACTCACCTTCAATACTACCCTGATCAACTTATTCTGGGCTATCTGGAGCTTCCCCTTCATAAGTTTAGATAAGCCCCCAAACCAGGAAGTACTAGCATCGTCAAAATGGCATTGAATGAGGGCAGTAGCTAGCACTTTCATGGAGTCCTTATCAAGCAGCTTGGACTTTCTAGTCAAAAACTTAGTCCTGGCATTAACGTTCCCTAGCACCTTATTGGCCATGCTCACACCTCCCAAGCTTCCATCAAGGATACATCCCAAGTAGCTAACAGAGGGTTTAGTAGTCAGCACCTCACCCCCTAACTCCACTCTGATTCCAGACGATCTACACAATTTAGGTCTGGATCCCAAAATAATTGCTTAAGTTTTCCCTAAGTGCAAAGATAGCTTATTATCTCCAAGCCATTTGCTAATGTTAGTAAGCTCTGTGATAAGTATGCTCTCCAATATAGTTTTACTTTTGTGAGACACCAGAAGTGTAGAGTCATCCGCAAAAAGAAAAAGATGGCAAGAACAAGCATCTTTCATATCATTAATATACAATAAAAACAGCAGAGGCCCAAGCACGCTCCCCTGCGGAACGCCACAACTCATTGGTTTTGCCTGAGACAGTGAACCATTAACCTCTGCGTCTTGCTCCCTTCCTGATAAATAGGACCTATAATTCCCAGGGTCAGACTTTATCCCCTTCTTATACAGAGGTATAACTTTAGCTTGTTTCATGTCCCTGGGAAAGGTGAATTGTTCAAGAGAGAGATTAACAGTATGCGTAATACAAGGGGCCAATTTGCACAGCAGAATCTATTAGAAACCTTGCAGTAATATTATCCAGGCCTGTGGCTTTGGAGCATTTAAGCTCTGCCAGCATACTGACTATTTTGGCTGCTACCTTTGCAAAAAAAAGAGAGTTTGGCTGAACCCCTAACTCTACATAATACTTCTTGACTTGGTTGCTTCCATACAAACCAGAACTGGTGGGCAGCTTGCTAACCAGCTTGCTGGAAACAGAAGTAAAAAAAGAGTTGAATTCATTGGCAACCTCTGCTTTTTCATATACTATCTCCCCTTTGATGTTCATTCCAATACTGTTTAGTTTGTTTTTGGTAGTACTATTAAATGATTTCCAAAGCTTTTTAGGGTCATTTTCAATTCTGGCATAAAACCATATCAGCCACACCCACAATTTATGGAACCGCAAGCCAACAATGTTGATGTTTTCAAGAGAAATGGTTTCGTGATTTCCCCTGGCTACATTAAAATCCATCAGTAAAAGGAGTGTTGTGTTTTCACTGTAGCCAAGGGTTTTCAAGCCAGCCATCTTTTGGCCAAAGAGAGGATGCTGCCTTCATTAGTGTAGGATTTAGGAACTCGAGAAAAGCCATTGTAAAATTCACAGCACATCAAAACTGCCAAACCCACTGCCACTTTGTAACTGTAACAGCACACCAGCTAAATCCAAACAGTGCCCAGTTATCCAGCGTGTGGGGTAAACAGCAGGAGGACGCAAGGCATTGCTTAATGAAAATTGTTAGTTTGGTGCAGCATGTAGCAAGACAGGGACAAGCCTTTAGAGGCCACAAGGATGACAATTTATACTAGATTTTGAAACTTAGGGCAGAAGCGGATGATCCCATTTTACTGGAGTGGTTAACAGAGCATACCACAATGTACACAAGTCCCAAAGCACAGAATGAAATTCTGAACATCATGGACAATGCAGTCATTCGAGGCGTTGCAGCTGAGATTAGGTCTCTTTCGATTGTGCAATTATCAGCAATTGTTGATGGTACGCAAGATGTCTATGGTGCTGAACAGGAGTGTGTCTCCCTGTGTTATGTTGACCATGACCTTGTCCCTCACGAGGAGTTTATTGGGCTATACAGGGTGTTGGATACAACAGGTGAGGGCATTGCGAAAGTGGCAACTGATGTGTTGTTGAGGCTCAATTTGCCCATGTCTGGCTTACATGGGCAAAGTTACGATGGTGCCTCAAACATGGCAGGAAAATACACCAGTGCAAAAGGCAATTGTGAGGAGGCAGCAGCCATCTATGTGCATTGTGGAGCACACTGTGTAAATCTGATTACACAGGCTGGCTGCTCAGCCTCCCCACTGATCCTGGATTCCCTTTCTTGGGTCCATCAGTTACGTGTCCTCTATGGCCAGTCAGGAAAGTTTAAGAGCATGTTTGAATCAATTGCCACGTCCGAAGATACACATCTGACCACCCTGAAACCCCTATGTCCAACAAGGTGCTGTGCGGAATACTGCTATTAGAGCTGTGCTAGGGCAGTATGAGCGGGTACTAAGCAGCCTAGAGGAGATGGAAAAAACTGCATCCAAGACAGCTTCAACTGCCAGTGGCTTATTTGAGCACTTCAGCAAAGGCAAGACTGTGTTAGGCCTCACACTTGCCTCTGCTGTTCTTGGAGAGCTTGAATGCCTAAACATTTCACTGCAGAAGAAAACTCAGACTGTCTCTGGTATGCAGGCTGCAGTCGAGTGTGAGCGGTCCTCTCTTAGGGGCAAGAGAAATGACGAAGCTACCTTACACTGTATGAGAAAGCAACAACTTTGATTGACTCCATTGAATCCACTGATACACACTCAAGACGATTTGCTGGCAAAGCAGGGGATCACTATAGGGCAGAATTTGTTAAAGTGTTGGATGGTGTGGAGGTTCTGTGTGGCGACTGTTTTGACCAGGACAGTCTAAACGTCCTGTAAAAGTTGGAAAGAGCGCTTCTCACGGGGGAGTTGAGTCTCTAGATCACTACCCTGAGCTGAACATATATTCTCTTTCAGTGCAGTTGGCTCCATTTCACAACAAATACCCCTGTAGCAGCAGTGGAGAGGCAGCAGAGGTCCTCAGGAGGCTTCCAGTGGAGGTGCTGGGGTTGTTTGACCAAGTTGAGGTGCTGATCAGAATTTTGCTTGTGGTGGCAGTGTCTTCATTTGAGGTTGAGAGGAGTTTCAGTGCACTCCACAGGTTGAAGACTTGGCTACGGGCTAGCATGGGCCAAGAGAGACTGAACAGCGTAGTTGTCTGTAATGTATATAAAGACAGGCTGGACAGTCTCAAGAGGGAAAATATCTGCCAGCAATTTGTTGGATCCATTGAAACCAGGAAACATATGTTTGGTAGTTTT
>NC_036853.1:50663772-50698807 GCF_002910315.2 Salvelinus sp. IW2-2015
GCTGACAGACACAGCAAACCTTTTTGCCACAGCTCGCATTGATGTGCCATCATGGATGAACTGCACTACCTGAGCCACTTGTGTGGGTTGTAGACTCCGTCTCATGCTACCACTAGAGTGAGAGCACCGCCAGCATTCAAAAGTGACCAAAACATCAGCCAGGAAGCATAGGAACTGAGAAGTGGTCTGTGGTCACCACCTGCAGAATCACTCCTTTTTTGGGGGTGTCTTGCTAATTGCCTATCATTTCCACCTTTTGTATATTCCATTTGCACAACAGCATGTGAAATTTATTGTCAATCAGTGTTGCTTCCTAAGTGGACAGTTTGATTTCACAGAAGTGTGATTGACTTGGAGTTACATTGTGTTGTTTAAGTGTTCCCTTTATTTTTTTGCGCAGTGTATATAAATGTATCAGAAAAAAATGTAATAAAAAGGTCAATTCAATACTGAGACCAACTTTGTGATGGTTCTCTCTGGGGATTATTTTAGATGAGATCACAGCATGCTCATTGTATTTACGAAAACTGCACCCATACACAGTGTACAGTACCATTTCCCCTACTGGCCTTTATTGGTATTGCTGGTTGTAAATACAAAAACGTGCATACATACTGGACTGATAAGGAACGATGCTATGACTATTATTAGTAGTAGTATTATAATGAGTTAAACATTTGAACAAGTTAGAACACCCCTTGAGTTAACTACCTATCAATTATCCATTAGCAGTAATTATGGTTCCTCAACATACATTTAACATATTTCAACGTAGGCTATGTGTTACAGCACTACTTTTGGTGTCCCCCTCAGGAATTGCTCTTGAGAAAATGTTGTGTAATTGTCCCCTCAAAAGTTGATATCAGATTTTCGCCCCTGCTCTTAGGAATGGCAAAGGTCCGCTGACTTCAGAATTTATATCAGATTTGTTTTCTGTAAGCAGGAGGAGGATGAGCAACACTGTGGATCTTACAGTATAGACCACGATCACTGTTATATATAGATCTCAAAATCCATTTTAAACAGATATTATATTTTTCACTGTTTGTCCTTTCTCTTGGTTGTCTGCTTCCTTGCACTCGTTCTGTGAGAGTAGTTTTCTTCGGAGGATAATCAGCACTGTGTAGACTCTCCCAGCTTGGGTAGGAGGGCCGTGTGGACAACTGATGATATGAAGAGAATAACCGGATGGTTCTTCTTGAATTCACCTTCTTAGATACAGTAGTTCCTTTGTCTTCTTCCTCGTGTTGCGGTTCTTGGGTCACAACTAGTCGTGAACCTCGTCTGCAGCGCGTGGGAATCTTAGTCTGCATGTAAATTCTTAACTCACATGTTTTATACCTCCGGGTCACAAAGGGGTATTTCTGTCGTTATGACATGCTCTCTGGGTTCCCTGGGGTGTAGCTCAATACAAGGCAAGGTTTTAGAACTTACTAGGATCTCATTTAGACAAGTAAACGAGGACAAAGGAATTGTCTGCTGCCTTAAGATTTACAATGGCTTGAGGTGTCAGATCCCTCTCTACCTCTCCCCCTCTGCGGGAGTGAGAGATGTCTCTGTAGAACTGTGATCCATGGTAACGTGACCCTCACAGGCCAGTCATGACACAGGTGTGGTCCATCAAGTGAGGTGATGGGCAGCATCAGTTTACAGACAGACTGGGGTGTGTGGGTGAGTGGTTGTGTGTTGTATTCCTCAAAAATGAAATGATATTGAATCGAATGAATCATTTCCAACTAATAGGGCAGAGTGCCACCAGTACTACTATAATATGGGAGGAGGATACAGCTAACAAAGACTGAGCAAATGTCAGAGGACACTACATTAACCTTTGTATAGACATTTTGGTCTCTTTAGAATTCGATATCTACAGAAAGCCTTGTGTACAACATGATAAAACGTGTCTGTTTCTTCTAGAATGTCAAGAAAATGTATTATTTGTGGATAGCATGCAGTAACAAGTAGGCCTACAATAGCAACAGCAACACATCCTCATATTTATAGGTGTGGTTCCTGTCACACTGAGTAGGATATTTGTATGGCATGTGGTCCTTGGGTGTAGCTACAGAGGTTAGCAATGATAAATGCCACACAGGTGTGTTGGCAGGTATTTGACTTAGCCTATAGATATACCTAGCTCAGTTCTAAGGAGAGACACAGTCGTAAAAAGAACCTGAAGAGACGACCCACCAATCACGGACTTCAGGTTGGTTGACGCTTTTTAATCTCTGAGATTAAGTGCCTTAGATATGAAGAGTTAACATAGTGATGTTCTTGTCACATCTGTCTGTCTCTCTCTTTCTCTCTCTGCTGCAGTGATCATTGGAACTTCCAAACTGAGGTTTGCATTTTAAAAAATGAACTCCTCCAACCATTCCTCTGTCCTCTCTGCCTATCTGGAACTTGATTCCGCTGTTGCCACGACCTGCTATGCAGTCAACCTCATCCTGAGTTCACCCACCAATGGCTATGTCCTGTGGCTGATACTGACCGGAGCCAGAGGGACGGTGGCCTCAGAGGTCTTTGCTTTCAACTTGGCTGTTTCTGAGATCCTCTACTGCCTGTGTGCTGTCTTTGTCTTTGTCTACATACACCTCCATATTCCCCTTATCCGAGCTATAATTACATTCTTTAGTGGTTTTATATACCACGGCCGCCCCCTGTTCCAGTGCTGTATATGTTTTGAGCGCTACCTGGCAGTTGTTCACCCTGTGGTCTTCCTGAAGTACAGACCCCTGAGATACAAGGTGGGGTGTTCTGGATTGGTTTGCCTGGTTTTGATTGGGTTCTGTATACCTTTTATGTTTGTACTGGAGCAAAACTTATTATATTATGTGTTTTGGGGTGAAATTATGGTCTTAATTTCATTGATGTTATTCTGCTGCCTCTCAGTTCTCAGGGCTCTGAAACATCCTGGGCTGGGAGAAGGGGAGTGGGTGGGGGGGATGAATAACATGAAGATGAGGGCATTTAAGATCATTTTGATTATCTTGGTGTCTATGATGGCAAACTACCTCCCATGGCTAGTGGCTTTACCTTCAAATGGAATCTTAGATTCTGGGCAGTTTTTTAATGTCACATATGTGTGTCTCTACATCAGTGTGGTCAGTGGGTTTGTGCAGCCCCTCTACCTCCACAGGGCAGGGAAACTACCCTGTATCAGAGGTCTCTGAGGGAGAGTTTATTGTGAGCGGACCAAGTAATTGGGCGTCACTCAAAAGCAGGAAGGTGGAACAAACGAGTCAGGAGTAGGTTTTCTTGATTGAACATAGTTCTATATTGAGGGCATTTGGTCAACACAAACACTCCAATGTAATCAACGAAAATCTCCCAAAGGAAAAAGAAAACATATCTTCTTCTCCAGATCAAAACAGGAACACAATATGATTGTCTTTAAACTACAACAAAAAGTCACGGCATTGTCACCGTCTCAATGGTTCTTCATCGATAGCTCCTCTGTCTCGGTGGCCATCTTCCAGAGATAGTTCCCCTTCTGCTGGTTCCATACTCTCTCTTATAGGGGAAGGAGAATATCTCATTAGTAGTGTCAGCTGTGCTTAATTTCCTCTGGTTACCTTGTCTCCCATGCCTTGTTGGGCTACCATCCGTGAGCCCAGCCTGCCCTCTGGTGGTCCTTCCACATTATATTCCCAGTTGCATCTGATACACAGGGCCAAATGTTACCTGTTTACAACTGTTATGTGATATCTTGTAAAGAGGTTGGTAGTTGTAGATGCGCTGGCAAAAATATGTATGTGTTTAGGGTTGCAATATTCTGGAAACTTGACCTAAAAGGTTCTCCAGAAATCCTGTCCAGAAGATTCCAGGAATCAGGAGGGAATTACAAGGAAATCCAGAATTTTGCATCCCTAGGTTTGATTCATTCCCTTTTAGCTGGGAAGATTATTTATCATTCTTCTTGCTTGTATTTCACAGTGCATCTTTGTGTTTGTATTTAATAGTGAGATGGGATTGGAAGACACACATTTTTTTTATATATTTATCCTTCATATTCAATAAATGCCTGTGTTGAACTACTCATGTCTTTCTCTTTTTGTAGAGCATAATAAAAAATAATTGAAACTATTAGCGGTCTTTGCATGTACATTTGGGTTTGAGTCCAGTCAGAGTAAACAGGCTATTTGCATATCAGGTCAAGGGAATATGATACATGACTGCAGGCAGGGGGGCCGACACTTCTCTTGTTGGTGCTCTGGACTGTGTCCAAAATTGCACCCTATAACATATAATGGGCTCTGGTCAGAAGAAGTGCACTATATAGGGAATTGGGTGCCATTTTGGACGCACTTTGATTAAATCGTCAGTGTGACGTAACACACAGGTGGGGCAGGGAAGGGTCGGGTAGAGCAGAGATTTGGATCATGTCCAGCGTCTGTGACAGGCACAACCAAAACACACCCCAGGGTACAGGGACGCTGCATCATTACAGGTTACCCAAACGTTTTAGTTTTTTTTACGTTACAATTTGAATTTGAACCCCAAATGAATAAAAACATGAAATGTAGGAAAATATATTTTTATGGATTTTATATCCCCTTAATCACATCACAATAAACTTTTACCAGGTGAATGTAGACAAAAATATAATACTTTTCTGGACACTAGATTGTCAGACTTAATAGTTTGGTTTCATTTTGATACTCCAGGACAGGAATTACTCAGAGCAGATTGTTGATTAATACATTGTTCTTCTTTCTATCTGTAAAATGCTAAAGAATGCCTTTTTGACAAATTTTCTAAATAAAACTTTATACAGAATAAAACATTTACAAAATATCAATAAATCCCTATGGACAAGTCTCTGGAATATATTGAAGGACAGCCACACACAATGTGGTTTATGCAGATGCTTCTGAAACTGAGAAAAGTGACTTGGCGTGTGGAAAGAGTTTGACGTTCGGGAAATAGCAGTTAAAAACATGTCGACTGAATCTAGACTACGACACGCCAAACACATTTTTAGACCCAATCGCCATCTCTTCAAACTAAGTTACTACATACAGTATAGTCCAGTTTGTTACATTCTTTATGAAATGGGCATTTAAATTATGTGTAATTTGATGTAGTGAGCTTTGTAATTATGGATGTATGTCCATTTTAAAGTGGTTCCTATTCATTAAATTCTTACGACGCTGATATGATAAATTAACGAAAATATACATTTTTATCAAGATTTCAATTTTTATTGAGTCCGATACGTTAAGCTTATTAAAGAGTTAAAGAGCAGTGTGCGGTTTCCTCTTTTTTCTCATGTTACTTTTTGAAAATACTAATATTAACGGACCAAAATACCAACAAATCTCAAAATTCATAGATGTTGACTACAGTATGACATTATATACATGTATTTGTCTGTCGTGTCTTTGATAATATAGTTGGAGTAAAGGAGGTGTTTCAAGTGACAGCTTGATGATCATCTTCTCTTGATGCATTTGTGTGTTTCTGATCTGATCGTGTCTCTCTTCTCCCAACACCAGGATGTGTCCCAAATGGCACCCTATTCCCTACAGCAGGTATTCCCAAACTGTCGCGGGTACGCCAAATAAAAATGTGATTCCCATTTTTTTTTTCACATTGTCAAACAGGCCATTTATATTTTCCAACGTGGCTATACATTTTTTTCTTGCCTGAGTATCCTCGTTTCACTGCCAAAAATAAAATTAAACCATCTAGTGTTCAGCGAAATAACACCAAAATGTCAAATACAGGAAGCCTAGTCAAATATTTAACATCCAATTATATTAACTGTTACTCTCTCGCGGGAATTCCCTCATCCACCGAGAGGCTCTTGCTGCCAAGGGAATGCCTGACAGCTTGAAAGACGTTTTGGACACTACAATGAAAATGATTAACTTTGTTAAATCAAAGCCCCTGAACTCTCGTGTATTTTCTGCACTATGCAATGATATGGGCAGCGACCATGTAACGCTTTTACAAAATACATAAGTGCACTGATAATCAAGGGGCAAAGTATTGACACATTTCTTTTGTATTGATAGACAAGCTTCAAGTTTTCTTTACTGACCATAATTTTCACTTGTTTTATCGCTTGCTTGATGACGAGTTTCTCACACGACTGGCCTATCTGGGTGATGTTTTTTCTCGCCTGAATGATCTGAATCTAGAATTACAGGGACTCTCCACAACTATGTTAAATGTGCGGGACAAAATTGAGGCTATGATTAAGAAGTTGGAGCTCTTCTCTGTCTGCATTAATAAGGAGAACACACAGGTCTTCCCATCATTGTATGATTATTTGTGTGCAAATTAACTCAAGCTTATGGAAAATGTCAAATGTGATATATCGAAGCACCTGAGTGAATTGGGTGGCAATTACGCAGGTACTTTCCCGAAACGGATGACACAAACAACTGGATTTGTTACCCCTTTCATGCACTGCCTCCAGACCACTTAACGATATCTGAACAAGAGCACCTCATCGAAAGTCCAACAAGCGGTTCTGTGAAAACTGAATTTAATCAGAAGCCACTGCCAGATTTCCGGAATGGGCTGCGCTCAGAGTATCCTGCCTTGGCAAATCGCTCTGTTAAGACACTGATGCCCTTGCAACCACGTACCTATGTGAAAGTTGATTCTCGGCCCTCACTAGCATGAAAACTAAATACAGGCACAGATTGTGTGTGGAAAATGATTTAAGACTGAGATTCTCTCCAATACAACCCAACATTGCAGAGTTATGTTCTTCCTTTCAAGCGCAACCTTCTCATTAACCTGTGGTGAGTTATTCACAATTTTCGATTAACAAATAAGCTTTAATATGTAAGATGGTTAAATAAAGAACAAAATTATTGATTTTTATTATACACTGCTCAAAAAAATAAAGGGAACACTTAAACAACACAATGTAACTCCAAGTCAATCACACTTCTGTGAAATCAAACTGTCCACTTAGGAAGCAACACTGATTGACAATAATTTCACATGCTGTTGTGCAAATGGAATAGACAAAAGTGAAATTATAGGCAATTAGCAAGACACCCAAAAAAGGAGTGATTCTGCAGGTGGTGACCACAGACCACTTCTCGTTCCTATGCTTCCTGGCTGATGTTTTGGTCACTTTTGAATGCTGGCGGTGCTCTCACTCTAGTGGTAGCATGAGACGGAGTCTACAACCCACACAAGTGGCTCAGGTAGTGCAGTTCATCCGGATGGCACATCATGCGAGCTGTGGCAAAGAGGTTTGCTGTGTCTGTCAGCGTAGTGTCTAGAGCATGGAGGCGCTACCAGGAGACAGGCCAGTACATCAGGAGACGTGGAGGAGGCCGTAGGAGGGCAACAACCCAGCAGCAGGACCGCTACTCCGCCTTTGTGCAAGGAGGTGCACTGAAGCGCCTGCAAAATGACCTCCAGCAGGCCACAAATGTGCATGTGTCTGCTCAAACGGTCAGAAACAGACTCCATGAGGGTGGTATGAGGGCCCGACGTCCACAGGTGGGGGTTGTGCTTACAGCCCAACACCGTGCAGGCCGTTTGGCATTTGCCAGAGAACACCAGATTGGCAAATTCGCCACTGGCGCCCTGTGCTCTTCACAGATGAAAGCAGGTTCACACTGAGCATCTGAGCACATGTGACAGACGTGACAGAGTCTGGAGACGCCGTGGAGAACGTTCTGCGCCTGCAACATCCTCCAGCATGACCGGTTTGGCGATGGGTCAGTCATGGTGTGGGGTGGCATTTCTTTGTGGGGCCGCACAGCCCTCCATGTGCTCGCCAGAGGTAGCCTGACTGCCATTAGGTACCGAGATGAGATCCTCAGACCCTTGTGAGACCATATGCTGACACATGCACATTTGTGGCCTGCTGGAGGTCATTTTGCAGGGCGCTGGCAGTGCACCTCTTGCACAAGGCGGAGGTAGCGGTCCTGCTGCTGGGTTGTTGCCCTTCTACGGCCTCCTCAACGTCTCCTGATGTACTGGCCTGTCTCCTGGTAGCGCCTCCATGCTCTGGACACTACGCTGACAGACACAGCAAACCTTTTTGCCACAGCTCGCATTGATGTGCCATCCTGGATGAACTGCACTACCTGAGCCACTTGTGTGGGTTGTAGACTCCGTCTCATGCTACCACTAGAGTGAGAGCACCGCCAGCATTCAAAAGTGACCAAAACATCAGCCAGGAAGCATAGGACTGAGAAGTGGTCTGTGGTCACCACCTGCAGAATCACTCCTTTTTTGGGGGTGTCTTGCTAATTGCCTATAATTTCCACCTTTTGTCTATTCCATTTGCCCAACAGCATGTGAAATTTATTGTCAATCAGTGTTGCTTCCTAAGTGGACAGTTTGATTTCACAGAAGTGTGATTGACTTGGAGTTACATTGTGTTGTTTAAGTGTTCCCTTTATTTTTTGAGCAGTGTATTATTACTTGTGCCTGGTCTATAAGAGCTCTTTTTCACTTCCCACAGGCCGGGTTGTGACAAAAACTAACACTCATCTTATGTTTAAAAAATCTATCGTATAGTGTGTGTGTGGCGGCTTACATGATTGCAAAAAACAACATTTGAGAGTACCGGCGGCCTGTTGCTAGAGGGGGTACGCAGCTGGAGGTTGAATGTTTGAAGAGGTACGGAACTATAACAAGTTTGGGAACCACTGCCCTAGTACATAGTACACAGGACTCCGGTCAAAAGTAGTGCCTATGTAGGGAAAAGGGTGACATTTGAGATCCATTCCAGGCTCAACCGTCAATCCTCCATCTGTACCCACAGAAGCAGCTTCCGAGGGCGATGACCTTCTGAAGGGGATTCTTATTTCCCCTCTGTGGTCACAACCCGGCTTACATCACAACCAGAAACCTTATTAGTTGTGTTCCATTCAATCAACATCATCCTGAGTTTCCCCACCAATGTCTATGTCCTGTGGCTGACGTGACCGGAACCGGAGGAACGATGGCCTCAGAGCTCTACTCTCTCAACCTGACCTTGTCTGAAATGATTGTCTGCCTGTTTGACATATTTTCTTTGAGTTATTATTTTCCATGTGTTTATATTTGGTCTGCTGTGCAATTTTTCTCTGGTTTCTTGATTGCTGCTCAGCCCTGTTCCAGTGCTGTGTCTGTGTGGAGTGCTACTGGCAGTGGTCCACCCTGTGGTCTACCTAAAGTACAGACCCTTCAGATACAGGTCTGAATACAGGTTTAGTCTGGTTGGTTGTGATCAGGTTCTGTTTGGACACATTTTTCATAGTTTGTTTGCTCCCTATTCAGACAGACCATGAGCGTGACACCGTGTTTTTATTAGTGATGTCATTCTGCTGACTCAGTTTCTTGAAACGCCTCGAGCAGGGGAAGGGGAAGGGAGGGGACAAACAACATGAAGATAATAGCATTTGGTCATTCTTATCGCTATGGTGGTGAACTACCTCCCAATGCTAATGGTAGCAGCTCTTTACAGGAAGTGGGATCCAGATTACATCAGGCTTTGATTGTCTCTCATCATTGCCTGTTTGGGATGATCGGGTTTGTGCAGCTCATCCACTACCTCCACGGGACTGGGAAACTGCCCTGAATCAGAGGTCTCTCAGGAAGAGGTGACTTCCTTTTATGCGGTGCTCATAATGCTCACTACTTTCAGTTACTAAGCTACTAGAAATCCGTCATATCCAATGGGAGGACAATGTCAGTAATGTAACAGTTGGCGACTAGAGAGATCTGACTAAAGTTCAAGAAGTTTCCAACTTTATGCAAATGTTCAGTGATGCGATCGCTCGACAGCCAATTGGAGAATGGAGGGTCTCGCTAGATAGCTTTGACACCGTGCTGGATAGGCTAACAACCAACATGTAGTTTTACGTGCTGTTCAGAAGATAAACCGCTGAGTGGAGGTTATGACAACAAGGTAGATGAAGGTAGTGAGTGTCCTGTTAGATGTCACTGCTATGAAGTATGGCATCAACAAGATACTTAGTTTGACTTAATCTGATTTCTGTCATACATCATTTTCAATATTAAACTATACTTATGTGATAGATAATGTATCGTTAATGTTATAAAAAGTTGATATTTATTGGATATAATGAAAATATCATGTTATAAACTTCAGTTTATAATCAATAAGTTTGTTCTGTTGACCTTTCAATTAAATTATTTTAAAATGACTAACTGTTAGGAATTTTGTTAATAAATAGTTAAAACAAATTCTAGCTTTAGATAAAACTATAACTAATTGAACTCTGCATGCCTGGGGAAAAGAGATTTGTGTTGTGGGTCATAAAATAAGCAGAAAGGGTCGTTAAACTATGGTTGAACTGACCCAACTTAGCCCTGAGATATTTAGATAAGGCTGTGGGTAACTTTTTAGGGCTTCCATTATCTTGAGTTGTCTGCTAAAGTGGTAATCAATTATAGTGAGCCTTCAGGATAAATGATTATATGGTGTTTCATGTGAGTGCCCTGTGAGGTTAGAATGAACTTTTGAACCTGTTTTCTATTTGTCAGGACAATGAGACTAATTCTGTAACCTATGACGTCATATCTTGTATATAAACCTGTGTTTATGATCAAATGGCAGCGTGCTCCGAGAATAAACACTATTATCTAATTTTAATAAGACTGTATCCTGTCTATTTTATGTTAATAAGTATCTTACAAATTCTTATAAATAGACAGATTGAATTTAATGAATGAGTATATCAGAGGAATTATTTAATTCCACTAACACTAACACATTTATTGTGATGTTATATGAGTATCTTAGGAATGGCTAACATCCACAGACTTTACAATTGGCTACAAATTGTATTTCTGTAAGCTGGAGGAGGCTGAGCAAGTTTCTGGATCTTCTAGACCACTTTCACTGTTAAATGTAGATCTCAAAATCCTTTAAACTGCAGCTAGATTGTAAACTGCTTGTAAATGCTGACCAAACAAGGTTAATCCAACAGAGGAAAGGACCAGAAAAATACATGTCAATTTTTTTATAGAATTGAAGCATCTACAGATGAAAATATATCGGTTTGTTTGAATGTAGTTGTTGTAAGTCATTGACAAATTGCATTTTACATTTTAAAAATAATTTAAATAAGTGAAAGAGTTGACCTGACCTGATCAGGAATAACTCAGGGCCATATTCATCCCTAACACGTTCCACACAACACGGTATATTCTCTTCAATCATACTAAAGTGTTGTCATAACGAATGGATGATATTTGCATGTCAGGTGTGGTCCATCCAGTGAGGGGATGGGCAGCATCAGTTTACAGACGGGTGCACTGAGGTGTGTGGGTGAGGATGAGTGGTTCTGTGTTGTTTTCCTCATTAACTTGGATTTAATCAAATTAATCAGATCCAATGAGTGCCACCAGTACTACTATAATTGATGTGAGGAGGATACAGCTAACAAAGACTGAGCAAATGTCAGAGGACACTACATTAACCTTTGCATACACATTTTGGTCTCTTTAGTAAGCCTTGTATACTATTTGATAAATAACTTATATTTCTTCTAGCATATCAAGAACATATTATATTATTTTTAGCTAGCATGTAGTATCACCAACCAGCTCTGTGTTTAACAAGTATGCCTACAGTATCAATACCTATAAATCCTCATCAATCACATTGGTAGGTGTGGTTCCTGTCACACTGAGTAGGATATATGCATGGCAGGTGGTCCTTGGGTGTAGCTACAGAGGTTGTCAATGTGATATGCCACACAGGTGTTTTGGCAGGTATTTGATTTAGCCTATAGATGTACCTAGCTCAGTTCTAAGGAGAGACACAATCGCAAAACAACCGGGAAGAGAGGAGACACCAATCACAGAGGTCAGGTTAGATTAAACTTTTCAGTCTCTGATATTTTCACTGTAACAGAATGATGAAATTCCTCTTCAATTCAATGTAATATTTTCAATAGAAAGTGCAGACATTGATATTCTGAATGATGTTTTGATAGGAAGTTAACATGACGGTGTTGTTATTGTCACCTCTATCTCTCAATTCAATTCAATTCAAGGGTTTATTGGCATGGGAAACATATGTTAACATTGTCAATGCAAGTAAAGTAGATAATAAACAAAAGTGAAATAAACAATACAAATTTACAGTAAACATTATATTCGCATAAGTGCCAAAGCAAGTAAAGTAGATAAAAAACAAAAGTGAAATAAACAATAAAAAAGTACAGTAAACATTACACTCAGAGAAGTTCCAAAAGAATAAAGAAATGTCAAATGTCATATTATGTCTCTATACAGTGTTGTAACGATGTGCAAATAGTTAAGGAATGTAGTTAATGTACAAAATAATCGTATATATGGGTTGTATTTACAATGGTGTTTGTTCTTCACTAGTTGCCCTTTTCTTGTGGCAACAGGTCACAAATATTTCTGCTGTGATGGCACACCGTGGTATTTCACCCAGTAGATATGGGAGTTTATCGAAATTTGGTTTGTTTTTCGAATTCTTTGTTGATCTGTGTAATCTGAGGGAAAATGTATCTCTAATATGGTCATACATTTGACAGGAGGTTAGGAAGTACAGCTCAGTTTCCACTTCATTTTGTGGGCAGTGTGCACATAGCCTGTCTTTTCTTGATAACCAGGTCCATCTATGGCGGCCTTTCTCAATAGCAAGGCTATGCTTACTGAGTCTGTACATAGTCAAAGCTTTCCTTAAGTTTGGGTCAGTCACAGTGGTCAGGTATTCTGCCACTGTGTACTCTCTGTTTAGGGCCAAATAGCATTCTAGTTTGCTAATTTTTTGTTAATTATTTCCAATGTGTCAATAAATTGTTTTTTTTCTCATGATTTGGTTTGTTCTAATTGTGTTACTGTCCTGGGGCTCAGTGGGATCTGTTTGTGTTTTATTCAAGTATTTTTAGCCAGATCCTACTTGGTATGTCGAATCTTATGTTCCTTTTGATGGCATAGAAGACCCTTCTTGCCTTGTCTTTCAGCTCGTACACAGCTTTGTGGAAGTTACCTGTGGCACTGATGTTTAGGCCAAGGTATGTATAATTTGTTGTGTGCAGTAGGGCAACAGTGTCTAGATTTGTATCTGTGGTCCTGGCAACTTGACCATTTTTGGAACACCATTATTTTTGTGTTACTGAGATTTATTGTCTGACAGAATCTGTGCAGCTGTAGGCCCTCCTTATTTGGTGACAGAAGCACCAGATCATCAGCGAACAGTAGACATTTGACTTCAGATTCTAGTAGGGTGAGGCCGGGTGCTGCAGACTGTTCTAGTGCCCTCAACAGTTCAGTTCGTTGATATATATGTTGAAGAGGGTGGGGCTTAAGCTGCATCCCTGTCTCACCCCACGGTCCTGTGGAAAGAAATGTGTGTTTTTTTTACCAATTTTAACCACCCACTTGTTGTTTGTTTACAATTGATTTAATAATGTTTTTCCCTCAACACCACTTTCCATCAATTTGTATAGCAGACCCCATGCCAAATTGAGTCAATGTTTTTTTTAAATCAACAAAGCATGAGAAGTCCTTGCCTTTGTTTTGGTTTCTTTGTTTGTCAATTAGGGTGTGCAGGGTTTAAACATGGTCTGTCGTACGGGAATTTGGTAAAAAGCCAATTTGACATTTGCTGTTGTTGTTGACGAGCACATACTTTTGGCCATGTAGTGTATCTTGACCGACATTGTTTGCAAGCAGGACTAAGGCAGAGAGGAAGAGGCGAAGTGAGAGGTTTCACTATCACCAAAACAAGCTCAATGCATATCTATGGGCTTAATACGCAGTTTGTCGCCTCCATACTTGAGTTAAAGTAAAGGTACCTTAGAAGAAAAAGACTCAAAAGTTAGAGTCACCCAGTAAAATTCACCTTGAGTATGAGTCTAAAAGTTTTTGGTTTTAAATATATAATTTTATTAACAAACCAGACAGCACCATTTTCTTGTTTTTATTTACAGATAGCTCCAACACTCAGACAATTTATAAACGACGCATGTGTTTAGTGAGTCCGCCAGATCAGAGGCAGTAGGGATGACCAGGGATGTTCTCTTGATAAATGTGTGAATAAGACCATTTTCCTGTCCTGCTAAGCATTCAAAATGTAACAAGTGCTTTTGGGTGTCAGGGAAAAAGTACATCATTTTCTTTAGGAATGTAGTGACGTAAAAGTAAAAGATGTCAAAAAATATCAATAGTAAAGTAAAGTACAGATACCACAAAAAACTACTTAAGTAGTACTTTCAAGTATTTTTACTATAGTACTTTACACCACTGCTCCCAGGGCAGATACATGAGCAACTCATCATTATTACTGTCACGCCCTGACCGTAGAGATCTTTTTATTCTCTATGTTTGGTTGGTCAGATTGTGACTCGGGTGGGAAACTCTATGTTCTTTGTTTCTATGTTTGGCCGGGTATGGTTCTCAATCAGGGACAGCTGTCTATCGTTGTCTCTGATTGGGAATCATACTTAGGCAGCCTTTTATCCTTTTGTATTTGTGGGTAGTTGTCTTTGTTAGTGGCATTATAGCCGAAGTAAGCTTCACGTCGTTTCTTTGTTTGTTGGCGACGTTTATCAATAAAATAAATGTACGCTCACCATGCTGCACCTTGGTCCGGTCATTTCCCTGACGACGATCGTGACAATTACAGATAGGAGGTAACACTAACATATTTTAAGGAGAGGTAATGAGGTTGCAATAGAAATCAGCTGTGCGGGGGAATTTTGTGCATATTGATGGTTTAACCAGACATCAGTTTGCGATAATTTTGTGCCATCGATTGTTGCAATAGGCCACTTGTTATTTATATTCCAATAGGCTACATTCTGTAGGCTACCCGTTAGCTTATCAATTCTCACATAAGTATCACGTTTGAGGTAAGACCCAGATGCAGACAGTGTTGAAGAAACAAAAGTTTATTCCTAACAGGGGCATGCAAACGACAGGTCAAGGTCAATAATCCAGAGAATTTAGAAATGATCCAGAACGGCAGGCAGTCTCAGGGTCAGGGCAGGCAGAACGGTCAAAACCGGGAAGGACTGGAAAACAGGAAAATATGCAGGAGCAGGGAAAAATGCTGGTAGGTATGAATGAACAAAACGAACTGGCAACAGACAAACAGAGAACACAGAACTACACAGGGGATAACGGGGAAGATGGGCAACACCTGGAGGGAGGTGGAGACAATCATAAAGAAAGGTGAAACAGATCAGGGTGTGACACAAGTAGAAGTTACAAATGTAGTTTCGTAATTTTTTACACCTTATTGTACACTGTAACAGAAGGACAACAAATTAGTGCAATGGATTTGACATTGATTTATTATTTAACTAAGTTAACCTCTCTAGGGTATGTGGGACGGTAGCGTCTCACCTCGTCAACAGCCAGCGAAACTGCAGGGCGCCAAATTCAAAACAACAGAAATCCCATAATTAAAATTCCTCAAACATACATATATTTTACACCATTTTAAAGATACACTTGTTGTAAATCCAACCACAGTCTCCGATTTCAAATAGGCTTTACGACGAAAGCAAACCAAACGATTATGTTAGGTGAGTGCCTATTCAAAGAAAAACACAGCCATTTTTCAGCCAAAAGAGGAGTCACAAAAAGCAGAAATATAGATAAAATGAATCACTAACCTTTGATGATCTTCATCAGATGCCACTCATAGGACTTCATGTTACACAATACATGTATGTTTTGTTCGGTAAAGTTCATATTTATATCCAAAAATCTCAGTTTACATTGGCACGTTATGTTCAGTAGTTCCAAAACATCCAGTGATTTTGCAGAGAGCCACATCAATTTACAGAAATAGTCATCATAAATGTTAATAAAATACAAGTGTTACACATAGAATTTTAGATCCACTTCTCCTTAATGCAACCGCTCTGTCAGATTTTTTTTTTAACTTTACGGAAAAAGCAAACCATGCAACAATCGGAGTACGGTGCTCAGACGACAAATCAACCCAAAGAGATATCCGCCATGTTAGAGTCAACATAAGTCAGAAATAGCATTAGAAATATTCACTTACCTTTGATGATCTTCATCAGAATGCAATCCCAGGAATCCCAGTTCCACAATAAATGTTTGTTTTGTTCGATAATGTCCATCATTTATGTCCAAATTCCTCCTTGTTGTTCGCGCGTTCAGTACACAATCTAAACTCACGACGCGCATGCAAGTCCAGCGGAAAGTATGGGCGAAAAGTCCAAAAAGTTCCGTTACAGTCCGTAGAAACATGTCAAACGATGTATAGAATCAATCTTTAGGATGTTTTTAACATAAATCTTCAATAAATCTTCAATAATGTTCCAACCGGAGAATTCCTTTGTCTTCAGAAATGCGATGGAACGCAGCTAACTCTCACATGAACGCGCATGGTCAGCTCGTGGCACTCTGGGAGAGACTTTACTCAATCTCCTCTCATTCGCCCCCACTTCACAGTAGAAGCCTCAAACAAGGTTCTAAAGACTGTTGACATCTGGTGGAAGCCTTAGGAAGTGCAACATGACCCCATTTCCATAAGCAAAGATAAAGATAAGCAAAGAGTTGAAAACCTACAAAACTCAGATTTCCCACTTCCTGGTAGGATTTTTTCTCAGGTTTTGCCTGCCATATGAGTTCTGTTATACTCACAGATAACATTCAAACAGTTTTGGAAACTTCAGAGTGTTTTCTATCCAAATCTACTAATAATATGCATATCCTAGCATCTGGGTCTGAGTAGCAGGCAGTTTACTCTGGGCACGCTTTTCATCCGGACGTGAAAATACTGCCCCCTACCCCAAAGAAGTGAATAATTTTCACTGTAGTGTCCAAAACGTCTTTCAAGCTGTCAGGCATTCCCTTGGCAGCAAAAGCCTTTTGGTGGATGCTGCAGTGGAATTCCCACGAAAGAGTAATGGTTAATGTGATTGGATTTTAATTATTTGACTCAGCTTCCTGTTTTTGACATTGTGTTGTTATTTCACTGAACACTAGATGATTTAATTTTATTTTTGGCAGTGAAACAAGGATACTTAGGTGAGAAAAAAGACTCACCCAAATGTATTGCCACGTTGGAAAATGTAAATGTAAATGTGAAGAAAAAAAATGTGAATCACATTTTTATTTTGCGTACCCCCGACAGTTTGGGAATACCTGCTGTAGTGAATAGGCTGCATTTGTGAAGATGCAGAAACACACAAATGCATCAGAAACACACAAATGCATCAAGAGAAGATGATCATCAAGTTGTCACATGAAACACCTCCTTTACTCCAACTATATTATCAAAGACACGACAGACAAATACATGTATATAATGTCATACTTTAGTCATCATCTGAATATTCAAATATTCAGATTTAAGGCTAAAATGACATTTTTGCATCTACCCATGAATTTTGAGATTTGTTGGTATTTTAGTCCGTTAATATACATTTTTTCAAAAAGTAACATGAGAATAAAGAAGACACCAGCACACTGCTCTTGCTAGTATCATTGCTCTTTAATAAGCTTACGTATTGGCCTTAAAACGTGTTATGGCTGCAAGCCCGACGCCGGTACACCTATGACAACATCCAGCTCAAGTGCAGGGCGCGAAATTCAAAATCTATTTTTTTTTTATATTTAACTTTCACACATTAACAAGTCCAATACAGCATTTGAAAGATAAACATCTTGTGAATCCAGCCAACATGTCCGATTTTTAAAATGTTTTACAGAGAAAACACCACATATATTTATGTTAGTTCACCACCAAATAAAAAAGAGGACAGACATTTTTCACAGCACAAGTAGGATGCAGGTAGCATGCACAAGCCAACCTAACTAACCTAGAACCAACCTAAATAACCTAGAAAAAACTCCCTCAGATGACAGTCCTATAACATGTTACACAATAAATCTATGTTTTGTTCAAAAAATTTGCATATTTTAGCTATAAATCAGTTTTACATTACTGCTACCATCATAGCTGCAGTCAGAAATCGCACGGGAGTAGCCAGAGAAAATACAGACACCAACGTCAACTACCTAATTACACATCATAAAACATTTCAGAAAAATATATGGTGGATAGCAAATGAAAGACAAAGATCTTGTGAATACAGCCAATATTTCCGATTTTTTAAATGTTTTACAGCGAAAACACCACATATATTTATGTTAGCTCACCACCAAATACAAAAGACAGACAGACATTTTTCACAGCAACGGTAGCATGCAAGTAGCATGCACAAAGCTCACCTATAACCTAGAACCAACCTAAAATACCTAGAAAAAACTCCCTCAGATGACAGTCCTATAACATGTTACACAATAAATCTATGTTTTGTTCGAAAAATGTGCATATTTTAGCTATAAATCAGTTTTACATTACTGCTACCATCATAGCCATCATAGCTACAGTCAGAAATCGCATGGGAGTAGCCAGAGAAAATACAGACACAACGTCAACTACCTAATTTCATCATAAAACATTTCAGAAAATATATGGTGGATAGCAATGAAAGACAAAGATCTTGTGAATACAGCCAATATTTTCCGATTTTTGAAGTGTTTTACAGCGAAAACACAATATATCGTTATATTAGCTTACTACAATAGCTAACACACAGCAGCATTGATTCTAGTCAAACGGTAGCGATAGCACAGTTCGACAGATATATGAAATAGTATCCCAAATTGGGTCCTTATCTTTGTTGATCTTCCATCAGAATGTTCTCCAAGGGGTCCTTTGTTCAGAACCGTCTWTATTTGGATCYAGAACKAACTATTTCCCTCTTGAATTAGCAAGCACACTGGCCGTGCGGTGCTAACCGCTCCTTCTTCAACAAATTCTTGCGACGCATCACGTCTAAAGTCCAGAATAAATTTCAATAATATAATTAAACTATATTGAAAAAACATACTTTAGGATGATATTGTGACATGTATCAAATAAAATCGAAGCCGGAGATCATATTCACCTATAACGACGGTTTTCCAGGAGGCGACTCCAGATCCAACTTCGCGCCTTCCTAAAAAAAATTATGGCGCACTTCTCACTCCAAGAGGTTGTATTCAATCCCAGAACGAGATAATCAAGTCATTTGGCGCGTTGTAGTCTAAAATCTGTCTACTTGTTTTTAACTGCCATTTCCCGAAAGTCAAACTCTTCCCTCACAAGTCACTTTTCTCCGTTTCAAAAGCATCTGCATAAAACACATCGTGTGTGGCTATCCTTCAATATATTCCAGAGACTTGTCCATAGGGATTTATTGATGTCACAGTCGTGTGTATAGGTGGCAGGGAAGTCAGGCGCAGGAGAATCAAAAGTTGGTGGAATGGAGTAGTTTAATAACTTAAACACATAACTCCAAAACCATGAAATACAATTAAACAAAGTTGGTACGAGGACCCGTCGCGCACCAAAATACAAAACACGAAAACTGAACATGAAACAATCTCTGACAAAGACATGAGGGGAAACAGAGGGTTAAATACACAACAGGTAATGAATGGGATTGAAACCAGGTGTGTAGGAAGACAAGACAAAACCAATGGAAAATGACAAATGGATCAATGATGGCTAGAAGACCGGTGACATCGACCGCCGAGCACCGCCCGAACAAGGTGAGGCTTCGACTTCGGCAGAAGTTGTGACAATTGATATGTTGTACATTTTTTATTCTCTAGAAACTTTTATTTAGAAAATTTGTCAAAAAGGCATTCTTTAGCATTTTACAGATAGAAACGAGAAAAAAATATTTATCCACAATCTGATCTGAGTAATTCCTTTCCTGGAGTATCTTAACAAAATTAAACCAAAATATTTACTCTGACAATCTAGTGTCCAAAAAAGTATTATATTTTTGTCTACATTCAACTGGTAAAAGTTGCTTGTGATGTGATTAAGGGGAGGTCCTCCTGGGATTTCCGCCAATGCCTAATACGGAACCCAAACCGGCTGCGCGCGTGCGCCATCATGCATAAATGTATTTGGTCCCCCTACACCAAACGTGATCACGACAAGCAGGTTAAAATATCAAAACAAACTGAACCAATGCCATTCATTTGGGGACAGGTCGAAAAGCATTAAATATGTATGGCAATTTAGCTAGTTAGCTTGCACTTGCTAGCTAATTTGTCCTGGGATATAAACATTGAGTTGTTATTTTACCTGAAATGCACAAGGTCCTCTACTCCGACAATTAATCCACACATAAAACGGCCAACCGAATCATTTCTAGTCATCTCTCTTCCTTCCAGGCTTTTTCATCTTTGAACTTATTTGGTGATCGAATCTAAACTTTCATAGTACACTGCTCAAAAAAATAAAGGGAACACTTAAACAACACAATGTAACTCCAAGTCAATCACACTTCTGTGAAATCAAACTGTTCACTTAGGAAGCAACACTGATTGACAATAAATTTCACATGCTGTTGTGCAAATGGAATAGACAAAAGGTGGAAATTATAGGCAATTAGCAAGACACCCCCAATAAAGGAGTGGTTCTGCAGGTGGTGACCACAGACCACTTCTCAGTTCCTATGCTCCCTGGCTGATGTTTTGGTCACTTTTGAATGCTGGCGGTGCTTTCACTCTAGTGGTAGCATGAGACGGAGTCTACAACCCACACAAGTGGCTCAGGTAGTGCAGCTCATCCAGGATGGCACATCAATGCGAGCTGTGGCAAGAAGGTTTGCTGTGTCTGTCAGCGTAGTGTCCAGAGCATGGAGGCGCTACCAGGAGACAGGCCAGTACATCAGGAGACGTGGAGGAGGCCGTAGGAGGGCAACAACCCAGCAGCAGGACCGCTACCTCCGCCTTTGTGCAAGGAGGAGCACTGCCAGAGCCCTGCAAAATGACCTTCAGAAAGGAGTTCTATTATACCCCTTGGCATCGCAGACGCCCGTTGGCGCACGCGAGCAGTGTGGGTGCAATAATTGAATAACATGGATTTCTACATTTATTTTGCGACGCTCGCGCACGCGACATGTGCGGTCTGGTCAGCATGTAAGAGACTCACATAACATTAAAATCAGTTGGTTAATCATTTTATAATAATTGAATTGAAAGGTTAACAGGACTAACTTATTCATTATTAACTTTCTAAAAGTTTAAGCAATTCATTTGTATTATTTTATTATATCCACTACTTATCTCCTTTTTAAAAATGCTATTCCTACATAATCTATCACACAAGATATACTTTGCCAAGTTTTGATATTGAAAATGCTATATGACAGAGATCAGATTAAGTCAAACTAAATATCTTGTCGATGCCATAGCATAGCATCCATAGCATTGACATCTAACAGAACATTCACTACCTTCAGCTACCTTGTTGCCAAAACCTCCCCTCAGGGATTTATCTTCTGAACAGCATGTAAAAATACATGTTGGTTGTTAGCCTATCCAGCACGGTGTCAAAGCTAGCTAGCGAGACCCTCCCTCCTCCAATTGGCTATCGAGCAGATTTGTTTTCTGTAAGTAGGAGGAGGCTGAGCAACTATGTGGATCTTATAGACCATGATCACTGTTAAATGTAGATCTCAAAATCTATTTTAAACTGATATTATATTTTTCACTGTTTGTACATGCTGACCAAACAAGTCTAATCCAACAGAGGAATGGACCCAAAACTATTTCATATAATTGAGGCATCTAAGAAAGAAAATGTATCCATTTGTTTGAATGTAGTTCTATTATGTGATGGACAAATTGCATTTTCAGATTTTAAATCTGCAGATGAACTGGAGGTACATTTACTTTTTCATAATTAATACTACCTCCATCTATTTTTGGTTGTACTGTTGATGACAAAATGATCACTAGAATTATTACTGTAGCTTTTTCCTCCATATCTTATTTCCAATAAAGGCTCAAGCTGAGTAAAGACATTTGTCTGCCTGGTAATAAAAAAAAAAAAGGCATGATTGAAATAAGTGACACATTTGACCTGACCTGGTCAAGAATAACTCAGGGCCCTATCCATCCATAACACTTTCCACAGAGCCCAGCATATTCTCTCCAATCATACTGAATTGTTGTCATAACCAATGGATCACATTTGCATGTCAGGTGTGGTCCATCAAGTGATGTGATGGGCAGCGTCAGTTTACAGACGGTAGTGACTGAGGTGTGAGGGTGAGTGGCTCTGTGTTGCAAGCCTCAACAACGAAATTGTCTTGAATCGAATGAATCAGATCCAATGATTTAATGCTCATATGTCAGGGTGACGCTAGTAATACTATATGAGGAAGCTACAGCTAACAACGAATTAGCAAATGTCAGAGGACACACCTTTGCCTTCACATTTTGGCCTCTTTAGAACTCTGTATCTACAGTAAGCCTTGTAAACAACTTGATAAATAACTTAGATTTCTTCTAGCATGTAGTAGCACCAACTCTGTGTTTAACAAGTAGACCTACAGTAGCAACACCAACACATCCTCATCAATCACATTGATAGGTGTGGTTCCTGTCACACTGAGTAGGATATTTGCATGGCATGTGGTCCTTTGGTGTAGCTTCATAGGTTGGCAATATGATATGTCACATAGGTGTGATGGCAGGTATTTGATGTTGCCTATAGTTGTACAAAGCTCAGATCTAAGGAGAGACACAATCGCAACGAGACAGAGACAAGAAGAGACACCAATCACAGAGTTCAGGTTGGATTACCATTTTTCGTACCTGATATTAGCAGTATAACTGAGTGAAATGTTTGTATGAAAATTCTTTACAATTCAATATAGGTTATTTTCTTTGGAAAGTGCAGACACTGACTAATATTCTGAATTATGTTCTTCTGATGTGCCTTTGATATGGAGAGTTAACATTGTGGTGTTGTTGTCACTCTCTCTCTCTCTCTCTCTCTCTGTATTTCTGTGTGGTCATTGGAATGTTAAAGCCTGCAATTCATAACTGAGCTTGCACAAAAATGAACACTTCCAACCATTCCACTGTCCTCTCTGGCTATCTGGAGACAGTTTACGCTTTTAAAACTCCCTGCTATGCAGTCAACCTCATACTGAGTCTACCCACCAATGTCTACGTCCTGTGGCTAATACTGACCGGAACTGGAGGGACGATGGCCTCAGAGTTCTTCGCTCTCAACTTGGCTGTATCTGAGATCCTCTACTGCCTGTGTGCTGTCTTTGACTTTGTCTACATGCACCTCCCTATTCCCCCTATCTTAGCTATAGCATCATTCTTTAGTGGTTTTATGTTCCTCGGCCGCCCCCTGTTCCAGTGCTGTATATGTTTTGAGCGCTACCTGGCAGTTGTCCACCCTGTGGTCTTCCTGAAGTACAGACCCCTGAGATACAAGGTGGGGTGAACACAAAATTGTCATGTATTATGTGTCTTTCGGTGAAGATCTGGTCTTACTTTCATTTATGTTATTCTGCTGCCTCTCAGTTCTCCGGGCTTTGAAACAGCCTGGGCCAGGGGAAGGGGAGAGAGAGAGGGAGGGGACAAATAACATGAAGATGAGGGCGTTTAAGATCATTTTGATAATCATGGTGTCTATGATGGCAAACTACCTTCCATGGGTAGTGGTGTTACCTTTAAATGGAATCTTAGATATTGGGCAGTTTTTTTATGCCAGATGTGTGTGTCTCTACATCAGTGTGGTCAGTGGGTTTGTGCAGCCCCTCCTATACCTCCACAGGGCTGGGAAACTGCCCTTCATCAAAGGTCTCTGAGGGAGAGTTTATATTCCCAGTTTCATCTGATACAGAGGGCCAATTGTAACCTGTTTACAACTGTTATGTGATATCTTTTGATGTGGTAGTTGTAGATGCGCTGGCAAAAATAGACAAAACCGGATTTATCCTCCAACCTCCTTCTCTTCTGAACCTCTCCTTTCCACTTCGAAGGATATTTTGTTTTCTTGGCTGCCCATTCTCCTCCCCCTCAGCTGTGGCACTACAAGCTGTAAATAAAGACACACACACACACACACAAAAACGTCATATCTAGTATATGGCACAAAGAGCTTACTGAGATGATACCCAGAATGTTTGGCAGATATGCTTACAGGCCATAAAAACAGAAAGATATTTAGACACCCACACACACAATGAGAACGAGCAATGCATGGGAAGATGCTGCGGTGGACTGACCCATTGACCTGGTTAGCTAATGTTCCATATGTTTGGGGAGTGTACTTGGTGATACTACATGCTAGCCAAAAAAACTATATGTTCTTGACATGCTAGAAGAAATATGAGTTATTTATCAAGTTGTTTACAAGGCTAACTGTAGATACAGAGTTCTAAAGAGGCCAAAATGTGAAGTCAAAGGTTAATGAGGTGTCCTCTGACATTTGCTCATTCGTTGATAGCTGTAGCTTCCTCATATAGTATTACTAGCGTCACCATGACGTATGAGCATTAAATCATTGGATCTGATTCATTCGATTCAATACAATTTCGTTGTTGAGGCATGCAACACAGAGCCACTCACCCACACACCTCAGTCACTACCGTCTGTAAACTGACGCTGCCCATCACATCACTTGATGGACCACACCTGACATGCAAATGTGATCCATTGGTAATGACAACACTTCAGTATGATTGAAGAGAATATGCTGGGCTCTGTGGAAAGTGTTATGGATGGATAGGGCCCTGAGTTATTCTTGACCAGGTCAGGTCAAATGTGTCACTTATTTCAATTATGCCTTTTTGTTTTATATAACCAGGTAGACAAATGTGTTTACTCAGCTTCAGCCTTTATTGGAAATAAGAAAAAAATAGGGAAAAGCTACAGTAATAATTCTGCTGATACTATTGTCATCAACAATACAACCCAAAAATAGATAGAGGTAGTATTAATTATGGAAAAGTAATTATACCTCAAGTTCATCTGCAGATCTATCAAACAGTCTGTTTCCGATTTAAAAACTGAAAATGCAATGTGTGCATGATATACCAGAACTATATTCAAACAAATGGATACATTTTCTTTCTTAGATGCCTCAATTATATTAAATAGTTTTGGGTCCGTTCCACTGTTGTGGAAAGTGTTTGGTCAGCATTTAGAAACAGTGAAAAATATATTATCAGTTTTAAATAGATTTTGAGATCTACATTTAACAGTGATCGTGGTCTACAAGATCCACATAGTGGCTCAGCCTCCTCCAACTTACAGAAAACAAATCTGCTCGATAGCTAATTGGAGGAGGGAGGGTCTCGCCACCTAACTTTGACACTGTGCTGGATAGGCTAACAACCAACATGTATTTTTACATGCTGTTCAGAAGATAAACCCCTGAGTGGAGGATTTGGCAACAAGGTAGATGAAGGTAGTGAGTGTCCTGTTAGATGTCAATGCTATGAAGTATGGCATCAACAAGATATTTAGTTTGACTTAATCTGATTTCTGTCATACATAATTTTCAATATCAAAACTTGTCAAAGTACAAAAAAATATATACTTGTGTGATAGATAATGTAGGAATAGTTTTAAAAAAGGAGATAAGTACTTCATATTAACCCCCTAAGGTCGATGTCCGTGCCCCCATGGAAATCTAAATAGCAAAATACAAAAATCCCCATTAAAAAATCTGTCTGTTTAAGATAGAGATATCAGTTTTTTTGCAATGGATGCGTCTCAATCCACACCATCCGCCTATATCACACTTCCACATCTGCAGTGAAAGGTGACAGAGCTAGAGCGGTGTTTGTCAGACCATGAGACATTCTGAAAATCGGTCTTCTCACAAAATTGTCTGTGGTGTCCGAACGTCTGTAGCGTCCCCCCCCCTCTTCTTAGACAGGGCTTACACTCTTTAAATCTCACTTTCACGTGTGGAAACGCACAAATCTAATTTGCAGGTTTAAATGTAAGAAAATTCCACATGTGAAAATCGCACATTCAAATGTGGAATTGCAAGTTCAAATTGTAATTTGCTAAATAATTTTTGCAGTTTCACATGTAAGAAAAAAACACATTTACTCCAATGTTTGTAAACAAAGTAAATGTAAACTAACACTGTAAAGCCTGTCAAACCCTGATCTGTTTCACCTGTCTTTGTGATTGTCTCCACCCCCCTATAGGTGTCGCCCATCTTCCTCATTATCCCATGTATTTATCCCTGTGATCTCTGTTTGTCCTTTGCCAGTTTGTCTTGTTAACCAGCGTTCGTCTCAGCTCCTGCATTCCCCAGTCTCTTTTTCTCGCCCTGCTGGATTTGACCCTTGCCTGTCCTGTCTCTGAGCCCGCCTGCCCGAATACTCTACCTGTGCTGACCATGAGCCCACCTGCCGTTCTGTACTTTTGACCCCACCTCTGGATTACCGACCTCTGCCTGACCTGACCCTGAGCCTGCCTGCCGTCCTGTACCTGCCGTCCTGCCCCTTTACTCTGGATAATCGACCCCTGCTTGCCTTGACCTGTCATTGCCTGCCCCTGTTGCTATAATAAACATTGTTACTTCGACAGTCTGCATCTGGGTCTTACTTTGATCCTTGATAATAGCCTAAAAACATGGTTAAAGCTATAGTTTTGATATCATGGATGGTCCATCCTTGCATCCATATTGTAGTCTAAGGATTTGAGAGTGGTTGCATTTCTCCAGCTCCATCCCTCAGTTTTTTACCAAAACTGTTTTGAACACATTTACTAGTGTAATTGTATTATTATATGGTGAAATCCTTTAGTGAATTAATTACTTTTGTGCCATAAATATCAAGCACAACTTCTGAAGTCAAGATTTTCTTTTGTATTGCAAACAAAAAGAACAATATTGAAATCAAAACAAACCCAAAAGTATTGATAGCAAAACATAGTAAAATGTTTAAATGCAATAGTAAATGATTTGTAAATGGATGCAAAAACATTTTTTCAGTGAAACACTTTATGATAACAGAATCCCTCTTTACTGCAATTATCCTGATCTTTGATTATTGTCACGTATACATCAGGAAGCAGGTGCAGAAGGTGAGTTGAATAATTAAGAATTCAGATAAACAAAACATGAGAAGGCTACAGAATGTGAATGAAAACAACGCAATACTGCCTGATGACAGGCTACTGAGGGCTAAATAAAGAGAAGGTAATCAAGGTGATGAAGTCCAGGTGTGAGTAATGACGGGGAGACGAGGATGACATTGTGTACGGGTGCGGTGATGATGAGGAAGGGAAGGCTTTCCTGGTGCGTGGGTCCCACGGTGAGGGTGAGTGGTGCTGGGATGTGTGTGATAGTGCCGGATCTCAATGGTCGATTATCCTGGGCTTGGACCGGAAGAGGAGAGGAGAGCGTGTACAAGGTTAGATTCAGGGAGGAGGCGAGGGCCTGGTAGATGAAATTTCCTGCGGCATCGGAGTCCACTAGAGCTGTAGAGACAACACCTGACGGATAGCCAGCCAATGAAATGGAAATTAGAAAGGGTTTGGCGGAAAACCGTGGTGATTATATACTCACGTCTACCCTGGGAGACGGAAGATCACAGGTTCGCCCCTCTGCCCTAGTGGACCCTTTGTTGGGATGCATCGGACACCACTGACGCTAGTGCCCCTTCTGGCCACAATAGTGACAGAGCCCCAGCTATCTCCGGCGATGCCACTCTGGCGCGGAGAGGTGTGTGGCCCCTACCGCCATGGGTTCAGGCTCTGCCTCAGGACAGCCAAAGGAGGAGGGTGAGGAGAGAGGTAGGTGCCGGCACTCCCGATGAAGGTTATCCAGACGGATGGCCATTGCGATGAGTGCGTCCAGGGATAGGTTGTCATCCCGACACACCAACTCCGTCCGAACCTCTTGATGATGAAGTCCAGGTGTGCGTAATGATAGGGAGCAGGTGTGCATAATGATGGGGAGCAGGAGTGCATAATAATGGTTGCCAGGGCCAGTGATTAGTAGACTGGCGACGTTGACCGCTAGAGAGAGGGAGCGGGAGTGATAGTTATGTTTCCAGTTGCAAGTTTAGGCACATTATTTCCAGCAACATAACACCCTGCATCCCACTGTTGGTTTGCCTCTGAGGCTAAGCAGGGTCAGTCCTGCATGTTCAGACCCTGTTTGTGAGACCAGATGTAGCTGGAAGTGATGGAAGATGGTACCGTACTGGATGACCGCCGTTTTGCAAGCACCGACCCAACTTGGCTATTTTGTGATTCTATTAACGTATATT
The DNA here is from genome assembly GCF_002910315.2 of Salvelinus sp. IW2-2015. Lineage (NCBI taxonomy): Eukaryota > Metazoa > Chordata > Actinopteri > Salmoniformes > Salmonidae > Salvelinus > Salvelinus sp. IW2-2015. The sequence goes on from NC_036853.1 coordinate 50,691,843, forward strand.
TTTTACCTTATCTTCCCAAAATGTATTCGCTAAGGACAAGAACTTTTGAACGTCAGATCGGCAGTTACTAACCTCAATTCCGGCTTCAACTTTGCTTCATCTGCCCTGGGCTCTTTCTGTCACTCTGACTCAATTTTGGGCTACCAAGAGGAAACGGTGATGTTACAGAGGCAAGAGAGGGGTGATACTGGTGAGATTAAGGTAAAGGGAGAACCGGCCACCTCTTGGCATTCAACTGGTCACTTGATAATAAAATGGATTACATCTGATCGTTGATTGTCTACCAACGGGACTCTCAAAACTGCAATATTCTCTGCTTTTCTGAAACATGGCTCTCAGACAAGATACCCCGTGGCTATACAACTCGATGGATTCTCCATTCACCGTGCCGACAGGACAGTGGAGTCCGGGAAATCAAGGGGGGCAGGTGTTTCAGAAATCTGTCATTTTAATAAGGAGACATTCAGCAATTCAACAGTTGGCAACAAGAGAGCTTGCATCCAAAATTGAGAAAGTTCCCAACTTTATGCAAATTATGAGCATTGCATCCGCGCGATAGCCAATTGGAGGAAGGAGGGTCTCGCTAGCTAGCTTTGACACTGTCCTGGATAGGCTAACAACCAACATGTTGTTTTACATGCTGTTCAGAAGATAAACCGCTGAGGGGAGGTTTTGGCAACAAGCTGAAGGTAGTGAGTTGTGTGAGTGTCATGTTTTATGTCACTGCTCTGAAGTATGGCATCAAAACTTGTAAAACTAGAAACATTTATACTTGTGTGATACATAATGTAAGAATAACGTTTTAAAAAGTTGAGTGGATATATTATTTAGGAATGGCTCACGTCGACAGACTTTAGAATTTACTGATATTATATTTTTCTAAGTTAATAGTCGGCGGGCCAGAAACATAATTAGCATATAATATTAGCACAATTAATTGGCCTACACTACAAATTGAAAATAATTTTGATCTGTTTAAGTTCATAAAATCACCAATATTTCTATTAAATTATTATTTTTTGTTTATTTCTCTGTGCATTGATTGGTGGGGGAAAAAACAGGTCTACGTAGCCTACACTACTTTTTAAAATGTCAACATTCGTTCAGAACAATTAGCTTGATAACATGTCGCTCTCAAAAAGTATCAAAAGGTGGATAATAAAAATGAAAGTTTTAGGGAAGAATGGACAGAGAGATATACATTCATCATATCATCTTTCTCCAATGCCAAGCCAGTGTGTCTTATTTGCAATGAAAATGTCGCTGATTGCAAAGAATTTAATCTCAGACGGCATTATGAATCTAACCATGGCACTTTCAAAGTGGCCTTCCCGCCTGTTAGGGTTGCGTCAATTCAATCTGGTATAAGGACAAGTATAACAATGAGTCACTAATTGTATGCTATGTACTTTTTATTAACTAAGTAATAAATGGCAAATGCAATTTTCGTATATACGGGTTCCCTGTACCACCCCGCAGGGTAGAACAGAGAACTGACTTGTTCCTGACAAAGATATTATAATATACTCATGACAGAGATAGTTCCCGCTTCCGAGCCGGCCTGTCAGAGTAGAGACTGGGCGTGGTTTAGACTCACCCAGCCTATCGCCGGCGCTCAGGCTAGTCCTAGCCTCTTTGCGCTCTTTGGTGTCCCGGCGCTGTTGCTGTGTAGATTACGCTCCYTCACCCCAGAGACTGAGGTCAGACAGCTCTGCAACATTGTCTGAGCTATTTGCACCTGTATACAAAAGCACACTGTTCTCGCTCAAGGCTAACCACAGCTTCCCAGCACACTTATCTGGGGCTACCTGTTACTTCCAGCACACACACACAGACACCCAGGCGCCCAGGCCAACAGTTGCTAATATTCAATCACATTGAGTATTCAATCACAATCACATATAGTATTGGGTTGTAGTGCATAATTCAGAACCTCACACGCCCCGGATGCAGAAAAATGTAAACATTGACTACAAGCTACAAACACGGCACCAGAATCCTCCTTCGTGGCCTGACCCAACAACAGAAGGTCACAAGTGCCTCCCTAAAAGCATCCTGGGTTTTAACCAAACACAACATGCCCTTCACAGATGCGGAGGTTTTTAAAAAGCGCATGGTGATGGTTTTGGAGGAATTGGCTACCGACAAGTCTATGGATAGCATAATTGCGTCTCTCAAACAGGTGCCACTGTCTGCGTCAACAGCCAGAAGCCGTGTCCATGCACTGGCGGATGATGTGCATAGGATTGTTCTGGAAGGGCTCAGTCAAGCTGAGCATTTTTCCCTGGCTATTGATGAGAGTACTGACAACACAGATGTAGCACAGTTGTGTGTATATGTCCTTTATTTTCATGGAAATGACTTTAAAGAAGAGCAACTGGCACAGATTCCCCTCGAAGAACACACCACCGGGGACATCCTATTCACAAAGCTGGAAGAATTGTTTACGCAGCATGGCTTGTCATTCGGAAAAGTCTACTTTGTGGTCACCGACGAGGCTCCTGCTATGATGGGAGACACAGGGGCCTGGTCAGCAGGTTGAAGGAAATAGCCCCACAAATTAATGGCTTGCATTGTCTCATCCATCAGAGTGTGCTGTGTTCCAAAATAAATGGATAAAATAAATGGATAAAATAAATGGATAAAATAATGTGAATAATCAACTTTGTCAGGGGGACATCAAGCACACAACACCGTCTTTTCCGCAAGCATGTGACAGAATCAGAGGAGGCCATCCGCGATGATCTCCTGCTTCACAACAACGTGCGCTGGCTGAGTAAAGGAAACGCTGTAGAGCGATTATGTGAGCTGCATGACCAGGTTGTTGATTTTGTCAGAAAAAGCTCAATGAGGGCAGCAGCTGACCACATTCGTATTCTGGAAATTGAGGAATTCCTCTGATGTAGATTTTTTGGGGCTGACATATTCTGTCACTTAAACGGGTTAAATCTGCAGTTACAAGGAAGAAGGAAAACTTGAGGCCTTTTACTATGAAGCTTGAGTTGTTCGATTTGGACTTGTCGTCTGGAAGGCTACTGGATTCAGCACACTGAAGAAACGACAGGCAGAGGGACCAGGCTGCTGCATTGTCACAGAGGTGATGGAAGATTTCACCAAGCAGCTGAGAGACAACTTCTCCACCGGATTTGAAGATTACAGCATGCCCGAGGATATCATTGCGTTTGTACGTGATTCACAGTCCGCCCAGGTGGATGCTGCTAAGAAAACGATACCCGGGCATGATGCTGCAATTCAAACTGAGCTGATTGGATTCCAGACATCGAGCCAAGTCAGGGATGCGCTCAGGAGTGTTGAGTCCTTGTGTGAGTTTTGGGTGGCATGCTCAGAGGAATACAGCACAATAAAGAAACTCGCCTTTTTTGTGCTAACAACGTTTGGATCGACTTACCTGCGAGTCCTCACAGGAAGTCGCACGACAGGAACCGGCTTTCACATAAGTCAATCGAGGACTGCCTGCGCATCAAAATCACATCCCTCTCACCTGACATCCACAAGATCGTGTCCGAGGGGAAATGCAACTTTTTCCATTAAGTAAGTAACTTAGTATTTAATAAATAGTCATATAGGCTAACATACTAACATTATTGTGATTATTATTATTATTAGTGCTTATCCATGGCTATTTTAGGTCTCATGCTGACAGTATTTTTTGTTTGTTTAATCGTTACAGGAGCAGGTTATCCCGAGACTCCCAATATAGGATACAGACATTCAAATCAAATCAAATTGTTTTGGTCACATACACATGGTTAGCAGATGTTAATGCGAGAGTAGCGAAATGCTTGTGCTTCTATTTCTGACAGTGCAGTAATATCTAACAAGTAATCAACAATTCCCCAACAACACCTAATACACACAATCTAAAGGGGTGAACGAGAATATGTACATATAAATATATGGATGATCGATGGCCGAGCGGCATAGGCAAAGTGCAATAGATGGTATAAAATATAGTATATACATGTGATATCAGTAATGTAAGATATGTAAACATTATTAAAGTGCCATTATTTAAAGTGGCAATGTTTAAAGTGACTAGTGATCCATTTATTAAAGTGGCCAGTGATTGGGTCTCAATGTACGCAAAAGCCTCTCTGAGGTAGTGATTGTTGTTCAGCAGTCTGATGGCCATTAAGATATAAGCTGTTTTTCAGTCTCTCGGTCTCAGCTTTGATGCATTTGTACTGACCTCGCCTTCTGGATGGTAGGGGTGTGAACAGGCAGTGGCGCAGGTGGTTGTTGTCCTTGATGATCTTTTTAGCCTTCCTGTAACATCGGGTGCTGTAGGTGTCATGAGGGCAGGTAGTTTGCCCCCGGTGATGTGTTGTGCAGACAGCACCACCCTCTGGAGAGACTTGCGGTTGAGGGCGGTGCAGTTTCCGTACCAGCCTGACAGGATGCTCTTGATTGTGCATCTGTAAAGGTTTGTCAGGGTTTTGGGTGACAAGCCAAATTTCTTCAGTCTCCTGAGGTTGAAAAGGCGCTGCTGCACCTTCTTCACCACACTGTCTGTGTGGGTGGACCATTTCAGTTTGTCTGTGATGTGTACGCCGAGGAACTTAAAACTTTCCACCTTCTCCACTGCTGTCACTTCGTCGTTGTTGGTAATCAAGCCCACTACTGTTGTGTCGTCTGCAAACTTGATGATTGAGTTGATGGTGTGCATGGCCACGCAGTCGTGGGTGAACAGGGAGTACAGGAGGGGACTAAGCACGCAAGTGGAGATGTTGTTCCCTACCTTCACCACCATGGGGGCAGCCCGTTAGAAAGTCCAGGACCCAATTGCACAGGGCGGGGTTGAGACCCAGGGCCTCCAGCTTGATGATGAGCTTGGAGGGTACTATGGTGTTGAAAGCTGAGCTGTAGTCAATGAACAGCATTCTTTCATAGTTATTCCTTTTGTCCAGATGGGATAGGGCAGTGTGCAGTGTGATGGCGATTGCGTCGTCTGTGGACCTGTTGGGGCAGTATACAGACTGAAGTGGGTCCAGGGTGGCTGGTAAGGTGGAGGTGATATGATCCTTGACTAGTCTCTCAAAGCACTTCATGATGACAGAAGTGAGTGCTACAGGGCAGTAGTAATTTAGTTCAGTTATCTTTGCCTTCTTGGGTACAGGAACAATGGTAGCCATCTTGAAGCATGTGGGGTCAACAGACTGGGATAGGGAACGATTGAAGATGTCCGTAAACACACCAGCCAGCCTGTCTGCGCATGCTCTGAGGACGCGGCTAGGGATGCCGTCTGGGCCAGCAGCCTTGCGAGGGTTAACACGTTTAAAGGTCTTACTCATGTCGGCCACAGAGAAGGAGAGGGGGGCACAGTCCTTGTTATCGGGCTGCGACAGTGGCACTGTATTATCCTCAAAGCGGGCAAAGAAGGTGTTAAGTTTGTCTGGAAGCGTGACGTCGTTGTCTGTGACGTGGCTGGTTTTCTATTTGTTGTCCATGATTTCCTGTAGACCCTGCCACATACGTCTCGTGTAAGAGCCGTTGAATTGCGACTCCACCTTATCTCTGTACCGGCATTTCACTTGTTTGATTGCCTTGGAGGGAATAACTACACTGTTTATATTCAGGAATATTCCCAGATCGCTTTCCATGGTTAAATGTGATGGTTTGAGCTTTCAGTTTTGTGCGAATGCATGCACGGTTTCAGGTTAGGGTATGTTTTAATAGTCACAGTGGGTACAACATCTCCAATGCACTTCTTTATAAACTCACTCACCGAGTCAGCGCGTAGGTCGATGTTGTTCTCCGAGGCTGACCGGAACGTATTCCAGTCCATGGCTTCCGATTGGTCAGACCTGCGGTGAATGGTTCTAGTCACTGGTAGATCCTGTTTGAGTTTCTGCCTATAAGACGATAGGAGCAAGATGGCATCGTGGTCAGATTTGCCGAAGGGAGTGCGGGGGAGGGCTTTGTATCGCGGAAGGTAGAGTAGCAGTGGTCGAGTGTATTGGCCCTGCGTGTAGTGCAATCAATATGCTGATAGAATTTAGGTAGCCTTGTTCTCAAATTTGCTTTGTTAAAATCCCCAGCTAAAATAAATGCAGCCTCAGGATATATGGTTTCCAGTTTACATAGAGTCCAGTGAAGTTCCTTGAGGGCCGTCTTGGTGTCTGCTTGAGGGGGAATGTACACAGCTGTGACTATAACTGACGAGAATTCTCTTGGTAGGTAAAATGGCCGGCATTTGATTGTAAGGAATTCTAGGCCGGGTGAGCAGAAGTACTTGAGTTACTGTATGTTGTTATGATTACACCATGAGTCGTTAATCATGAAGCATACATTCCCGCCCTTCCTCTTCACAGAGAGGCGTTTATCTCTGTCGGCGTGATGCATTGAGAAGCCCGGAGGCTGAACCGATTATGACAAGATACCCCAAGAGAGCCATGTTTCCGTGAAACAGAGAATGTTACCATCTCTGAAAGGCAACCCTTGCTCAAATTTCATCTACCTTGTTGTCAAGAGACTGGACATTGGCGGGTAGTATACTCGGGAGCGGTGGGCGATGTGCATGTCTACGGAACCTGACCAGGAGGCCGCTCCGTCTGTCCCTTCTGCGGTGCCGTTGTTTTGGGTCGGCAACTGGGATTAGATCCATTGTCCTGGGTGGTGGTCTGAAACAGAGGATCCGCTTCGGGAAAGTCGTATTCCTGGTCGTAATTTAGGTAAGTTGACGTTGCTCTTAATAACTTCTTGGAACTATAGGGGGTGCTGTTCCGCATTAGCATATTTKGGTCTCCAAATTAAACTGCCTCGTGCTAAATTCTTGATCGTACAATATGCATATTATTGTTATTATTGGATAGAAAACACTTTCTAGTTTCTATAGCCGTTGGAATTTTGTCTCTGAGTGGTACAGAACWATATCTACAGCACTTTTCATGACAGGGGTCAGATTTCAGAAATTTTTACCCCTGATCTGGAGTCTGTTTTTAAGG